>NC_080063.1:10877023-11029523 GCF_026212465.1 Amaranthus tricolor | reverse complement strand
ACACACCAACTCATCATCATTCGTCACTTGATCAAGTGACCCAAAGCATATGTGCCCATAACCCATAACACTCGTATCTTCACTCTCTAGAGTACAAGATAGAGCATGCATGATCAAGTGATCGAACCCATCACTAACCTCATGGGAATTGGCTCTTGACTCAACAATGTGATATTTTTTTAGCAAAATATGTTAGACGACGGGGTTATTTGGTTAAAATAGAAAGATTTATAATAAGAAAAATTTTATAAAATTTTTAATTTCGAATAAATGAAAAGAATAAATAAGGAAGCACTACATATTTGTGATAGCATGCATGTTTAATGAATTAGCACACATGTATCATATGTATCATAGTATCCAAACTTTGAATCCCCTATATATAGGTTTTGTATTATTTCAAATTACAAGCGATAACGTTTCACTAAATAATCTAAAATCAGTTAGATATATAATATTAGTATAATCATATAAAAAGGACATTAGTGCTCATATATAATTTCTTTGATCGTAATGACTGATACGATACAGTTCAGTATAAGTAGCTAGGAAAATTAAAATCAATGAACTAAGCCAAATTACAAGGTCAGGCCCCTACCGATTGAGCACACAATTAGGGTCATAATAAGACCCACCACCAAAAAAGATTATATAGAAAATCTCTCAAAAACACAAAGAATGATACTCTTTGTAACAAGTTTATTGTCTTTGATTAGACTAAAGTTTATCAGTGATAGATGGGGCTCATTATTAACATATATCGTGCTCCTAATCGTGTACTATAATTAATTTTTTATTATTTAAATTTATTACAAAGGTCAGACTAAGGGACAGAAAAAAAAATAAAAGTCGAATTAAAACAAGATCTTATTTTAGAGATCAATTAATTATTATTTCTCTTAAAACAGTTCATTTAGCTTCTCACATAAAAACCCTAGAAACCCATTTACATTGATTACCTATATCCAGCTAATCAACAAAACAAGAAAATTAGGTTTAGTAAAGTATTAGCTTTTTCCATGCTTTTCATTCATTCGCCATCATCATCAAAATCTAATAAGCTAGCAAGTCTGCGAATTCCCCACGTTTTGACCACTTATTTTTTTTAGTTACAAATATTTAGGTGAATATATATATATATATATATATATATATATATATATATATATATATATAAATATTTTCCATTGAATTAATTTTGTAATATGTATCATATATTTTGTTACAAAACCCCAAAAACAAGCAGTCACTATTAAAAAGTTGTATGTACTATACTACTATTATTAGTATTAGTATTTACACTTATGGCTGACCAAACTCAATCCTCCAACGTCAAAAAACAACTTAATCAACCACCTTCACTTCCTCAATTTCCACCGTTATCCGTTTCCATTCCTCCTGACGTCTCGAACCCACCACCACCACCCCCGATTGTGGGGCCATCAATAACAACAATGTCCCCATCTTCGCTTGCCGGATCCCCCACGGGTAAACACCCGTTATACAGGGGGATCCGTCCGCGAGGAGGAAAATGGGTATCAGAAATCCGAGAACCCAGGAAAACAACCCGAATATGGTTAGGAACATACCCAAAAGCTGAAATGGCAGCGGCAGCTTATGATGTTGCTGCCCTTGCTCTTAAGGGTAACGAAGCCATCTTGAACTTTCCAGAAGATGTGCTTCGTTACCCAGTTCCGGGTTCTGCTTCTCCAGCAGATATCCGGAAAGCGGCCGCAACAGCAGCAACAATGAAACAAGACAAGATAGAAGAAAATAAATTGGAAGTTGATAAAGTAGAAAAAGAAGGGTCTGAAGAGGAATTTATAGATATTGAAGCATTATTTGATATGCCAAATTTGTTAGTAGATATGGCGGGTGGCATGATGGTTAGTCCACCAAGAATGGGTAATAGTGATGATCGAGACTTGGCTGAATATAATGAAACTGTGAGCTTGTGGAATTATGATTGATTATTTTAATGTAAGTTATGGTGACTGCTCAGGCTTTGCTGCCATTTTTGACTATTTACTGAAATTTATACTCATATAATATACATGTTGACTCGGTCACTCGTCGTAATTGACATAAAATAACCAAGTTTTTTTAAAATTTATTTTAATTTTTTGTACCTTTGTTTTTGGGGGTATCTTCTGGTTTCTGGGTTTTTTTTTTTTTTTTTTTTTTCCATTTAAATTGGGGTTTTTTCTCCCATTTGTACTGATGCTGGGTGCAAGTAGATGTCCCTAGTAATAGCTACTATATAGTGTTATTATAGTAGTACTAGTATAATATTTTTTTTACTTACACCCAAATATCTTCTTTTCTTTACAGTCTTATGCCTTTGTCTAATTATTATATTTGAAATTATATCTTTATATAATATAAAAAAATGAATATTATAAAAATATACGTCAAGACGAATAAAATATAATTTTACATTATTATGTATTTTTTTATTTGTATAATATCCTATATCTATATTTAATATGTAAAAAACATGGAATTATAAATGATGCAAAATTTGTTTGAGTGCAAGCAAAAATACATAAAATGTACAACGCATCATTCCCCTTTTAGACCGTAAAAATACAATATTAATACATCCTCAATATTTATTGTAGGTTTTTGTTTCGGCCATGCTTACTAGATAAAAATTAATTAACTATACTAAATCCTTAAAATCAAAGATCAGGTTGGTTACATTTTTAATTTTTTTTAAAACTATTTTTGTAAAGGATCAGGTTGGTTACATACTTAAATTAGTATATATTCGGCTCATGATATTAAAGTGATCATAGTGTTACATGTTTGTTATCAGACTAGCTTGTCACTAATTAATAGCTAGCCCTTCTCTTTTTATCCAATATTTGAAGTTTGGGATAGATAATTAAGTATTCAAAATCAGGCAGGCAGATTATTTTATCTCTGGAATGAGGCAGTATTACAGTCATAGTATCTTATATAATCATAAAGTGATTATTTATAATTTTAAAGCAATTACTTATAATCATTAAATGATATTTTACAATTTTAAAGTAAACAATTAAAAGACTAAGCAAATTATATAAGCTCGTCTTATGGTAAGACAGTTTCATAACAATACTCATTGAGTCATTGAATTTATTTTCTTTTTCTTCTCAAGAGGGTGGACGGTGTGGTGGTTGGGATTTTGGGCCCAAAATGTGGTCATACATGGGCATGCCATAAATTTAATTGATTTCAAATATTTTAAAGAATACAAAATAAAAAAATAAAAAGGTAAATAATTAATAAGATAAATAGGTATTTCCGATTTCGGATAGATGACGTACATAATGGATGACAAAATCCCTTATTACCGGCTTTTTAAAGTCATAATAAGAATATGCCTTGTTTCATTATAGAAATGTCTCAATTACCATAATCCACGTTCAAGTTACAGAAGAAAGTATAATAATATCATAAACTATGTACTAAAAGCTTAGTGTTTAAAGTTAAGTTGCATTATCTCAATTAATTATAATTAATTACCACATTATTGAGTAAAAAGTTAACCTAATCATACCTTATATTAGTAAATTATTTTTACTTCTTTAAGGGACATTATTTTGTTCCTTCCATTTAGAGAATAGTTTTTGATTTCAAAACACTAGGGCATTTACTTTATACCCATTTCAAGATCGTTACAACATTAATTAGTAAAAATGAGATCTAGGATAAATCAGTTAAACAAAAGGAATTAAAATCAAAAGATCGTTCGGTGCTTGGTAAGAATCGAACCCCTTATCATCAGAATGAAAGAGAAAATACTCCTCCAGTAAGCTAACGACTTATAATTCAGAAATTTTTTTCTTCAAGGTAAAACAATAATATGATAAAAGGCAAGGGGTTGTAGTCTAAGAAGGATACATTTAGAAAAAAATTAAATTATTTTGATATTTATTGAATTAATATAGAGGGTAAAAATTGATTAACCCATGATTCTCACATGCACTCTTATTAATTTTTTTATTATTAATTATGTGCATTAAAGTTAAAATATATTTTATCATGAAATTTCTTTAATTTATCTTCAAACTAAGGATATGATAAATAGCTCATTTAATTAGAGTATTCCTTGTAGTTTTTAAGGGATATTTTGATCGATTTTATCTTTATAATCTATATGCGCTAAAAATAAATATATAAAAAATTATGCATGGTTAATTCAATTTCGTGCATATTTTCATTATATTAACTTTTAATTATACACAAACAACAACAACATGTACACGTACTATATATTGATCTATGCACGTGCAATGGTAATCATTATGCATGAATAGATCAATATATAGTACGTGTACATGTTGTTGTTGTTTGCTCATGCCCCCTCCAACTGACCCTCTCGGGTCCTACCTTCGGGAAAAACTAACACACTGGGGTACTAAACCAGTGAAGAGACCACCATATTGGGGTTTGCAAGGCCCGCATGGTATCACCTCGGTCAAGGAGCGGTATTGGCCATCCGGCGCTCAATGACCCAAGCATGCTCATACCCCCTTACGGTGGTCCCGTCGAACCTCACCTAGGGGACTATTAAATCAACCGGACATAATCCAGTCAAGTCACGCCAATTAATCGTACATCAAGGCTCAATAAGCAGGAAATCACTTCGACACCACACATAGCTACGGTGCGTTCTCTACTATTTAGAAATTTGTTCTCATAATCTCTTAATGTTTCCATTCTACTTGCCTATTTCACTAATATGACTATACACTAGTATAATTTACTTTCTGGCGCTATATAATTCTAATGCAATGCATATAATCATGAAATATGGATAATACTTTGAAACAATGAATATGATAATCAATTACTGCGTGTACATGTTGTAAAAAAGAAAAAGAGAAAATACTTAACATAAATGCTAAGGATTAATTAAAAAGGGTGAGTGAGTTGAAATTTCGGCAGCATCTCTGCTGAAAACTGAGGATGTGACTAGAATATGTATAGTTATAATTGATTAACATGATTAAACTAATCTAAGGCCTATAACGCCTTTCAAAAGAATACGTCACGACGGAATAAATCATCGTCGGCTTCACAAAACATCAACTCTAACGAGGATCGTTCCCATTGTTGTTATTTCTGAAATTCCCCGGTATGGAGCTTTGTTGCCCATCAGTAGCCGGGTGAAAAGATGTGCTCCGAAGAAGTTCCGTACCCAAAGCTTTCTGAAATGCTTCCTAGAATTTCGACACATATCTTGTATCACGATCAGACACTATAGATCTAGGGACACCATGGTATCGTACGACATTCTTAAGGTAAGCTCGAGCCAACTGATCCATATCCCACTGATTATTCATCGGAATGAACTTAGCACTCTTGGTGAGTCTATCCACGATCACCCATAACGTATCATTTCCTGACCTAGTCCTCGGTAAACCCAAAACAAAATCCATAAACTCGTTTACGACGGGAACGGTCTCAAGAGCCACAACCTTCTCCTCTAATCTTCGAACGTGACACAAGTAACAAGGTAATCCCTACCTCAGCAATCTCTTCATTTTCAAGGCAGAAATTGAGTGCGACAAACAAGAAGTGAGGCTTGTGGGACCTAAGGGAAAAAGGGTTAATCTAAAAAAATATATTAGATAGCGTGAGAACTAAAAGTATAGCTAGTAAAAAAATATAGAAAATATTTATTATATATCATTATCCAGAAAAACAAATAATAACAGTAATAAAGATCACAATGCAATGTAGACTGAATTAGTGATAAGTAATGAGATTTATAGTACGACCAGCAAGAAGCTTTCCGGTAAAATTTGTGGATGATATGATAACGAATCTTCTGGTTTTAGAATAAGTGAGAGAACGTAGACGAAATACTAACCATCAATAATATTTTTCTTTACCAGTATTTATATACACATTACACACAAATGGAATATGTGTTGGTCAAACTTAAACATAATCAAAAGGGAGTTACTTTTCTTGGTAGCTTTTTCTATAAGGAAAATGCCAAGAAAAACACACTTTAATACAAATTGTTCTTTGCATAGTTTTCAAAAAAAATGTGAAGTTAATTTTCTACTCATTTTGTTTTTTGTTCTTTCTATTTATTTGTTTTTTTTTTGCATAATTTTTAAAATAATTTTTAAGCTTTAGTTTCTCTAAATATAAATTATAATAAAAAATGTAAACTAAAAGACTATACTTTAAGAAGAATTTAACAAACTAATATTATTTTTTATACGTATTAAAATAATATTATTCAAATTTGTTTTTTAAATAAAATTTCTAAATCAAAGGAGTAAAAGGCAAAAATATCTAAGAATATGAGTCTGATAAACCTAGTTCCTCCGTGTAAACTTAATTATAATTAGTTAATTCCTTTTTAAACTTATATGTGTATACTTTTTTTAAAGATATATATGTACTTTTTTTATTTTGTGGTCAATTACAAATGATCAATAAGATATAAACATTCACTATTAGAGAATATTTTAATTTAATATTATATCTTTGTTAATTATTTTAATGGTATCATGTTTGATCCCTTGATCTTATTGTGATAAGAGTGTAATTCAGTAGTATTGCTTTCCTATTGACAGCTGTAATTTCTGTTGTAATAACCCTCTTTATATAAGGATGCAACAGTCTTTACATGTGGTAATGAAATAATACAGAATTAGTTTTTCTTTCTCTTTCATTTTCTTCTTTCTAAAACCTGATAATGCAGTAGTATCTTTCCCCTAATGCTCACATGGTATTAGAGCAGGAATTCTGCCAAGAAACGAAATAGGTTTGTACTGTTCTTGTTCTTTTCTTGTAATCAGCCTTATTGTCTTGCTTAACATTTCTCCGTCTGCTTTTCGTTTTTCTTCTTTCCTTATTTCCTGATATACCTCTTTTCAGAAACCACCATACATATGTCCTCTGATAATCAAACTTCACAACAAAATCATATTGACTTAACTCAAGATCCATCATTTGTTTACCACCTTCATCCTTCTGATGATACCAGAACAAAACTTGTTAACACTCCTTATGATAGGCCTTATAGATAAGAACAAATTATGCTTCGTTGATGGCTCTCTTCCTCAATCTTCAGCTGATGCATCACATATGAAAGCTTGGGACAAGTGTAATAACATGGTGATAGGTTGGTTGGTTGCTTCTCTTGATCGTGTGGTTGCTAAAAGTGTGATGTACAACAAGTATGCTTCTGAGATATGGACTGATTTAGAAGAACGATTTGGTATTTCTACTTCTGCACAAATTTATTACTTACATGAAGAATTATCTAACATATCATCAGAGGAAAATAAGAGCATCACTGAGTATTTCACTAAGGTGAAATTAGTTTGGGATGAGATAGAAAATCTTAATCCTTTACCTACTTGCATTTGCAATTGGTTTAACTAAGAAAGTCTTGAAGTTACAACAAGATCAACGTCTTATGAGCTTTCTTATGAAAGTACGGTCCGGTGAAAACAAATGTTCTCATGTTACCTGAGCTTCCAAACGTTTCCACAACCTATTGCATGCTCTATCAAGAGCAAAATCACAAAGAGCTTGCACGAATTCATAATTCTTCTTCCTCTGATTCTATGGCTTTTAATGTCAACAAAAAATATGCCTATGATATAAACCATTCCAGTAACCGTTTCTATAAGCATACAATACAGATAATGGAGCATTTAACAAAACCAAGGCTGGCATTGGCTTCAAACGCAACTCCACCTATTTCTGTGAGCATTGTAAAATACATGGTCATTCTGTTGAGAGGTGTTTTAAACTCAATGGTTATCCACTTGGTTTCAAGCAAAGGAAATTTGTTGGTTGTGTTTAGGAAACTGATAACAAAATTGATCTTGAAAATCTTGGTCCAACTGCTACTTAACTTGATAATCTCATGGCTTTGCTAAACAAACACAAAGAGACTACTATTGATTCTGTTCCCATGGATCTTGAGACCATACATGGTGCTGCGAATCTTTCAGGTAAATTCTGGTTCCTTTCTAAAACGCATGCCTCTAGGTGGATCATTGATAGTGGTGCTATGGACCACATGTTTAACTCTTTGGATTCTTTTGTTTCTGTCCAAAAGTTCCTTGGAGCCAAACATAATATCACCATTCCTGATGGTAGAAAAGTGATGGTTGATCTTTGTGGTGATATTGTGTTGATGGATGGTATTGTGCTCAAAAAGTATGCTCTGGATTTTCAATTTAATCTGATCTCAATATCTAAACTTTGCCTTGATGTTTGCACTAATGTTCTATTTATTGCTGGTGAATGTGTGCTTTAGGGCCATTCAAAGACAAAGGTTCTTGGTAAACTCTCACATGGCCTTTACTATACTGATATTTCTCCTTTCATTCCATTTCTATATTCAACAACTTGTGTTGTTGCTGAGTACTCCAAATCAAATAAATCAACTATTGACCTAGCTAAGTTGTGGCATCTTAGACTAGGCCATTTACCTCTTTCACAGCTCAAGATTTTAATTCCTGATATTGATGTAAATAAATTCAATAATTTTGTTTTTTGTATTATTTGTCCGACTGCTAAGCAAACCAAACGCCCATTTCTAAGCTCTCAGTCAACATATGCAAAAACCCACCATTCATCGTTTTGAGGCTCTTACACATACCCGTGGTTACTTTTCAGCCACGTTGGGTCAAGGCATTCTCCTCTCTGATTCTGAAAATTTGGTGCTCCAAACATATTTTGATTCCGATTGGGGGGCGTCTTTTGATTCTAGACGCTCTATATCCAGCTTTGTTCTTCTTCTTGGTCGTTCACCCATTAGCTGAAAATGTAAAAAGCAAGCTACGATTTCCAAATCATCATCTGAAGCTGAGTATCGTTCCATGGCCAGTGCTTAATTTGAGGTTGTTTGGGTTGTTTGTCTTCTTGAAGAACTTGGCTTAACATCTTTAAAGTCTGTTACCTTGCATTATAACAATATGTCTGCTCTTCATATTGCTTAGAATCCAGTTTATCATGAACGTACAAAATATTTGGAGATTGACTGTCATTTTACACCTGAAAAAGTTATGGAAGGCTTGTTACAGTTAACCTTCCTCCCTACTTCTTCTCAGTTAGCTGATATATTCATCAAGATCATTCCGTCTACTCAGTTTTGTCACTTAATAGAAACTTGGTGTGTATACCCCAACCAAGTTTGAAGGGGGATGATAAGAGTGTAATTCAATAGTATTTCATTCTTGCATGCACTAGTATTGCTTTCCTATTAACAGTTGTAATATATGTTATAACAACCCTCTGTATATAAGGATGCAACAGTCCTTACATGTGGTATGCAATAATACAGAAATAACTTTTCTCTCTCTTTCATTTTCTTCTTTCTAGAACTTGATAATGCAACAGTATCTTTCCCCTAATGCTCACATATTGTTAGAAGTATGCCTTTCTAACTATCCATACATCAAATAGCTAAACAAATTGTTTAACTATAAAAATAAATTGTAACGGGCATTTTTTTACCAAAAAATAAATAATCCCTCAATTTCATTTTCTCAAAAGTATATCTCACAAAAATCGCTGTATGTTTGTTTTTGGTAAAAACCCCTATAACAATTATATTTTATTATTTGAGAGACATTAAGTGACTTTTTCATGATTTTATCTATGATAGCAAAGATCCTACTTTATATCTCATTCGTGTAATTTATATAAGTTATACTTTTTTAATAATATTTACTTAATCCATCCAACCATAATTTACATAAAATAAAACTACACCATATTAAATGTATTAGTTTCCTCCGTGAGACACGAAAGTAAATGAAACTACATGTAACATACCGTGTGGGTCTGTATTGATTTCACTATGCTGAAATTATTTAGTGCAATCAATAATTTACTTAAATTAATGAAACTTTATTTAATGCAAACGGTTTTTTTAAGGTCTTGTAGACGTAGACTAGTATGACTGTATGAGGAAAATCAAAAAAATAAACAAGATTAGATCTTTTCCTGTGCAACTGTCAGCGGAAAAAAAAACTGCAGTTGGATAGTCATGTTTAGATGGTCAAAACTCGAAACGGTCCGGTGTAGAAATGTTTTTAATAAATTTAATAATTGATATTTATCCATTTTTGTAATTAAATTTAATTTGACTTGATTTTAAAATAAATTTAAATTTATCTCAAAACACCCAAATTCTTTCTTATAAAAGTGCACTCTGCTTAATATTAACATAATAGAAGTATGAGCCATTGAGTAGGTCATTATATGGTTCCTAAGTTTTTTTTTATTTACCATCTACTCACTACCTTTAGTAGTTTTGCTATATATTTTTATCTTTTTAGTCCGTTTTATAAGATTTGCAACATTTCTTATTTTTGGCATGACTTATTATTCGTAAAATTTTCATTCACACATTTAAGTTATCTTTTTACATCAATTACACATTTTTTTTAATTTCTCATAAACTACACTTTTTTTTCAAGACCTAGGAGAACGTGAGAGGAACAGATTAAAAGTGACATGCATGAACTTCACCTCTCCAAGGACTTGACCAGGGATAGGAGTTGTTGGCGGCGCCTTATCCACGTCTTAGATTACTAAACCCGTCCGTTTTACCAATCGTTTCTTATTGTTCATTGCCTTTAATTATCGCTCTTTACCCCCTTCTTTACTTTTATCTTTATTTTTAGTTATTTGTAGCTATTCTATTTATTCTTTTTGTAAGTTGTAGGTTTCTCTCTCTTTGAAAACATTTTTCGAACCGAGGGACTCTTTAACCACACTCTTCTCTATGGGTATGAGCTGCCGTTATTCTTTTCTTCCCAGACCCTGATCATAGTTTTTTATGAGCTTATGATCGAGATACACTAGATATGATGATGATGATTCATCCAATTTTTAAATTTACTCAAAATTTATCGTTATAGTGCTGGATATTAGAGTACTTTATACTTATAAATGATAAAAAAAACATCACATCAAAATTTTATCCCATCTTCCTTTAGAGTTTGCTCCAATTTAACAAGAATGCTATGGCATCAAATGGTTAAATCTCAAAAGAAACAACTTCAAAGTAATGTGTAAAATATATTCATAGGAGTATTTGTCAAAAACTAGTACTTCACCTACCATGCGTACGCAGAGGTGTGCCACAAAATTAACTCTAGGATTGTTGGTTAAGGTAAGAGGCAAATAAGAAATGAGAATTTGACACCTAACTAGGAAGAATACTGTTGTTAGGGTAATCTAGCTAGCTAGGTTAATCGTACATTGCTAGTTTGCTAAATCCTCTAGTCATCATAGCATAACTCTATAATTAAAACGACTTCAACTTTAAAGGAAATAAAGGATTTGTCATAAGATGATGATGATTTTGGACCACTCATATTCTTACTATTATCATCATGGCATCCATTATGGAGGGCATACTCTCATTTAGCCTTTTAATTTAGTCTTATTTCATATTTGGAAATAGACTTTGCCACTTCAAAAAAAAATTAAAAAAAAAACTTCCTATTTCAATTATCTTTTGGTAATATAGATTGATCATCGTGAATAATACTCCTTTCTATTCACCCTTTCTATTCACCATAAGTGTCACTTTTGCTTTACTTCATCTAATGCACTTATTCAATTTTTAATATCTTTAACTGTGCATAATTAAAAATCATGGAAAGTTGATATAAATAATCTTTGCATTGAGACGAATTAAACAAGATCCCACTTGACTATATTTTAACTTATAGATTAATAATAAAATACAAATTAAGAATAAGAGATGAACAGTGCCCAAAAAGCAAATGGGACACTTATATAAATTTTCGTTGATTTATTTATAGTAATACTAACTTTTGAGTTTTAATTAACCATAAATGATACCAAATAAGGGTGGCCGGTGTTTTCCTAGAATAATACCAACTTTTGTTCATAATAATTTGACAAAAAAAAAAAAGAAAAACATTTATTTAAAAAATTGGCATTATTTTAGGAAAACATCTCCATGATTAATCAAAAGTTGGTATTACTTTAAAAAAATTAATAAAAATTTATATCATTTACAAAAAATTTTCCATCCACACATATTAATCTCTGGAGCTCTTTATTTATAACCGAATTCTCACCATATCTTAAAAACACGTTCAAATTTTAAAAGAGATAGTTTTTAATTTGACCCCAAAAATATTGGTGTAATCTGAAAGCATTGCAGAATGCCTTTCCTATGTCAATTCCAAACTTTAGCAATGTTTCTATGCAAGAACTTTGTCTAATAAGTGGGGTTCATCAGATAATCATAGTATATTTTTCTAACCACTCGATAACAAATACTATAACTTTATTAGTTTCTTTGTCTTGGGTCACTTTCAATGTTTGAATGAAAAAGTATTCACCATGCCCAAATACACTAGAATTAATGGAATTAACCTCAAATGTAAATCACACCAATTTCGAATCTAATACATGTACATAATTATTTGGGACCTAAGTTTTTTAAATTCACCACCGTTTTAAAATATAGATGAATTAAATTGTATCCTTATTAATTATATTTTAAATTTATAGATAAAGAATAAATACAAACAAATTAAAAAATCATTAATAAAGAATGTAAAAATTCTAAATGAAATAAGTGAAAAGAATAAGTGGGAGTATATACTGTTTTCACATAAATTATTTTTCGATTTTGTTTGATAATTTTATTGATTACACTTTTGAAATATATAGTTTCGATACACTAAAAGTATTTTTAAAATATTACTATTTTTTCATCACAATATCATGTTTCACTTTAATTTTGCACTTTTTTTTTATATAAGTGTGCGTCTTGTATTAAATATAAAATATTAATAAGAATACAAAGTAAAAAAATGAATTCGTGGGATTATATTGATAAAAATACAAAATAAGTAAACTAAAATCATTAGGAGTGCTTGTATTCATGACATGTTGATAATTATAAAAAAATTTCAGTAAAAGGAAAATGACGAAACAAAACAAATACTCCAAATAAAAAAGTGAAATATTCATATTATAATAGAAGAACCGAGGGAGTTATTTAAAATCAAAAACATTTTAAATTTCACCATTTACTATTTGTTGCGAATAATCTCAATTTTAAATTATTTTTTAATAAATTAATATTTGTCCTTAGTTTGCTGTCAGCATACAAATAAGATATGTTGATAGCAAACTAAGGGCAAATGTTGAATTATTATAAAATAAAAAGATATTATAATAGCAATTTAAGGACAAATGTTAAATTATTATAAAATTAAAAGATATGTTGATAGAAAATCAGAGATAAAAGTTAGATTATAAAAAATAATTCAAAGATAAAATTATTCTGATAAAAAATTAGATTATTAATAAAAAAAATTGGTTATTTTAACCCAAAATAATAAGGGACAAACAAACACTAAGAAATAAAAATGGATAGGGCGACAGGAATGTTTGGTGATTTCAAATCTGGAATCTTAAACCAAAAAAGAAACTGTGAAATGAACATCAAAAATCTACTAATGCATTTACATCGGTAATCTCGCTGAGTGGGTCCATCGGTCAACATCTTGTGTGTACTTTACGACAAGACATTTTTTAAAATCCACCACTCTTGTCGTTTTCAACCTCTATTTTCATTTTATACACTCAATAGCCAACCACTAAACTAATTTATGTTCAAATTACTAGCTTAGTAACATATTAACGGGTAAGAGACCTCAATTAACTACTACTACTATTAATTTTGCAAAAAAATATTTGTCATGGTATCATTTATTTATTTATTTATTTATTTTAATTATTTATGTCATATTACTTTATTATCTCTTGACTTTTCGCATTGACTTTGACTTTCGGTCAACGGGCCTTTTTTCTGAATTTTCCATCTCCCTTGAATGGCCCAAAGGCTAGTCACCTCTCATTACCCTAACTCCCTTCCAGAAAAGTAACTTCTCACTTCCCCTTAAATGCATGGTCATCCTTCTTTCATGAGGAACAACTGCCCATACCTCCTACGACCTTCACCTTCCCCTCTCTGATGTAACTTCCTCCTTGAACATTATAAATAGGGACAGTCATCAGAGAGGAGGGGATCATCTGAAAAACCATCTACAAGAGCCTTACTTGTTCTCTACTTCCATTTCAACTCCATTAGCCTACCGAAATTCTGTAGCATCAACCGCAACCTCTTGCATTCAGTTTATAATCATTTACTACATATCGCCATATCCACGTTCTAACTTGAGCGTCGGAGGGGTTTTCCGGGAGATCACCCCCGGACAAGGCTAACGTGCTGTTTTGCAGGAATTCAAGTCGCTTCCTTCCACGAGTCGCTGCTCTTGATAACACTTCCACTTACAGTATTTCAAGTGTTTTCCACTTCCTCGTTTCATCACCGAAACAATATTATTGAGTTATTTATTTGAGAGATCGTCTTATAGTAAAATATAATTTTAAAATAAAAAATTTATTAGCTAAAAGTTTTTATTATTCGACTATTTAATTAAAGTATAAAACACGTCTCACGTTGAAACCGTCTCATACAATAATTATTGTTATACAATTTGTTTTTAAGCTAATATATAAAATTTCCTTTATCGAACATTAAATCTTAAAAACATAAAAGTATAAATAATTATATTAAAACCCATTAAAAATCAAATCTACTAAGTTAATTAGATTAAGTCTAAAATTTTCAAACTCTCTAAAATTTCAAATCCTTTATTTTTGTAATGTTAAAGGAGTGAAAAAGTATAAATAATAAAGAAGTAATAATTTACAAGGTAGGTTAGTAGGGTACTTTTAGAAAATTAAAAAAGACTTCCACCTTTTAAAAGAAAAAAAAAGAAAGTTTAAAATTATGTTGAAAGCCACTCATCCTTTCTTGCTTCCCAAAGTTGTTGAGAGGTAGTTTCATTGACAATGCTTGTAACTATCAGGTTCAGAGTACATGAAGTCGGCCATTCGAATGCATGGTGTAGTGGGGGCAAATAATTTTTTTTAAGTATAATTTCAGTCTCAAATACCTATAAATTTATTTTTAAAATATTTAAAAAAAAACATTTTTTATAATAAATATATTTTAAGTTCTTTATATTAATAAAAAATTATATTTTAAATTTCAATACAAACGTATAATCAACAATATAAGACGAAGGGAGTAAGATTAAAAAAATGATCACCATTTATATTTTCTTGTTTAGCATACTATCATACTCTACCTTTTATTTCATGATATCTATCAAAAGGAAAAGATCCTTATAAGGCATATGTGGGGCTTTTGTGATTTATTAAACATTTTTAAGGAACATTATGTAATATTTTGTTGATCATTTTATAGTTAAAAAGTTTGACTAAAAGAGAAAGGAAATGATTATTGGGTATGGCCGACATAATATCCATCCTTCTCACTAAGTCATTATCATATTTTAGAAAATGTGGTTAAATTTTTGACCACTAAACACCAAATATATTCTGTCAAGATTTATACAACTTAGGAATAGAGAAAGGAATTAAATACAAATAAAATACATTATATTGTTTTTTTATTATCTACTTGTAAACTTAATTTTCTACTCAAATATGCTAAATTTTATCATATGTAGGCAGCTTTGACTATATTTAGTCATAATAATCCAATGCTCATGACATTCTTTTTATTTAAAAAGCTACTTGTAAGTTGTGAGCAAAAGTTTGATATGAAAAATTCTAAAGATGAATATCATAGCTATTTTGTATTTTGTACATTTCTATATATATATATATATATATATATATATATATATATATATATATATATATATATATATATATATATATATATAAAAGTATAATTGTAATGTAACTTAGTTTATTAAATTATAAACTAAATTATATTATAATGTAGTAAAATTAGTTATTATATATTAACAGTGATATAATAATCAAATCATTATATGATAACAGTCGTCACTCGCTACGTAAATATTATTCGGTGAAAATTGGGCTGCTATAAATATTATGTAAAAATATAATAATAATCATCATCATCATAATAATAATAATAATAATAATAATAATAATAATAATAATAATAATAATAATAATTATTATTATTATTATTATTATTATTATTATTATTATTATTATTATTATTATTATTATATCATTATTATTATTATTATTAAAAGGTAATTTAAGTTGTGGTTCACGGAGAATCGCAACATGAAGTCTATTTTCTGCTCCGGTTTAAATTGACACAGAATTTAAATAGTATATACTTCTACAACATGTGCTTGGGGTCAATAACGCAACATAAAGTCTAAAAAATTCAAAATATAAGGTTTTTCTATTAGTGAATCATACAATCATTATGTTGTTAAGATTAATTTATATCGTTATTACATTTTATGAGAAATGTTTAAATTTGATAACGATCATTGGGGGAAATTTTTTGAGTTTATTTTTTAAAGATTTTATTTTTATATGTTTATATAATAACAATTTTGTGCGTTGGGGAAATTTATATACTAGAATATTACATAAAGGTAAAGGTAAAGGAAACTCCTAGTATCCAGCACAAAGCAGGGTCTGAGTGGTTTTTTTTTTCTAAAAGATGCGGACAAATCATACCTATTCCCCTCAAGGAGGGAGTAAAGAGCTTACACAGTCAAGAAACTCCCCAGCTAATACATGCACTCTGTAAGGATCGAACTTCATACATTCGACTCAACATGCAGATGCTTTATGTATTGTGGCGCAATCATTTTTGGTATACTAGTATATTACATAAATTCATTAAATATCACAAACCACTCAGCTACCAAAAGATATGTCATATTCAACTACTCGTCTTCTATCACACCCCCCTAACAAATTAAGGACTAAACTTCTTCTAGGTTGTATTTAGATTTAAGATAAGGTTAATAAAGAGGTGTTATATTAAAAACATATGGATCGGATAATTTTAGATGGAGAGTAGTCATTAGTTGATGACTTTCATAATTGTCTAATTTAATTTTTCTTTTTGAGAAAAATTGTCTAATTTAATTTTGAAAAGCTTATTTTTATTTAATTACAGATGTTTTTTTTTAAAAAAAAAGACTTTATAGTCTGGCATTTAATGTACATAACAAAAATAGTCATAGTAATCTATTCAACCTCTTTGAAGAGTATAACTCCTATATCCATAATTCTTCATATACATTTTTAGTATCTTTTTATATATGTGAGTTGTTTTTCATATTTAAGTGCATACATTAGTAGTGTCAACATAAAGAGTGTTGATGATAGTTTTCTAACATCTTTTTGGATTTTTAAAATTTTTTTTTTAAGGATCATGTATAAATTCATGAAAAAGAAAATAGTAAAATTGTTGTTTCAAATGGTTAATCTTTACTTTCAAATTATTTCAAACAAACTCTACTTACAAATTAGGGGTCTTAGAGTAAACAACAAAGAAATAAATAATTGTTTCTTACCAGATTTTTGGATCAATAATTAGAGAATAAAATGCATAAGTCATTACTGCTTCCGCTATTTTAAATTTGCGCTATATGACTCAAAAGATTAAATTAAATTCTAATGTAAACTCGAAGAGATCAAAAAATATTATTTAAATTTTAACACTAGCTAGTTTTGCAAGATTGGAAGCTTTACTCAAACGGTTAATTTGCAGCTATTAATTTTTTTTATCCTTTTTTCCGGTTAAAAGTTTCAATCTTTAATAAAATTATATCTCATATTCTAAGTTTTTATTGTGGGTCTAACCCACTTGTGGATAAGTAATAACTCTATACTTGTTCTTGTACTGTTCGTTTTAAGTGGATGCCCAAACATTCACTAATAATTGTGTCCTAATGATGGATTAATTAAGTAGAAGTTCTTTTGCTTCTACTATATTAATTTATTTAGGAGAATCGAGCACAAGTTATCAACAGGAAAAAATGGAAAAAAAACCCCAAGAAATGAATCAAGTTCAATTTTTATGAAAATGTGTCTAATAGACATCTAATGTTAAATTGTGTTGAAATTTAATCAACTTATTAGGGACATATTTAAAATTCTATCTTAATTAAACGGTTCATTTTAACCATGAGATTGTCTATACTCAATAGATAGTAATTAGGGATCACAATATAATTCTACCTATACATAGTAATAAATTGCTAATGGGGCAAACTCTATAAAAAGGCAAGAGGGGCTTGTATTCCGGATCTATCCAATCATATTAAAAAACGATGTTTTAATAGTTAATATAATTAAGGTCTTAAAAGTGCAGAATAATTAATATTTCCGAGTGGTTAAGAAAATAATTAATATTTCATCTTAAACCTTATAATCTTAGGGAAGTATTTGGGAATGACCCGTACACTATTTTCCGAGTGGTCAAGGTGATGAGTGTCACCATGAAGATATTGTAAAATATTACAAATTAAAGTATTCAAAAGACTCTTTACGAAATAGGAAAGTGGAACCAACTAAAGCTCTATAATTCAAAGCTACTTCGTATATATAAAAAAACTATGGACAAAAGTAAAATTAGAATAGAAAGTATACGTCCTTTCCTAATTAAGTAAATGACTCCATAAAAAAAAATAACCTTTTTAGTTTTGCTAAACAATAAGCTAATCCATTTATATCTAAAATGGACTTAATTTATAATATTTTTAAGGTACATCATTCTTTAATTATTATTTACAAGTCGTACACTTCTAATACTTTAGTCCTCTTAATTACACTTTATAACCTACACTCGTTAAATTTTAAATTGATACAAATTATTTTAGTGTGCACTAAGTCTATACAAGACCAACTCGTCATTATTACGCTAATGATGGTTATTGTCTTTCTAACGTTTCTTTTTCCGCCACTAATGATCATTGTTTATAACTAATTAAGCTAATTGGAACTTTCAAAGTCAGAATAATCATATAAAAGTTGGTTACTAAATCTAAAGTTGTGCCTTTTCTGGTCTGCGCATAGTTCCCCCAATTCCAGGCTAAATGTTGTACGGTCTTCAATATGACGGTATGCTAAAATTTGCTAGTCTCTTTAATATAATGGCTTCACATTAGGGATGTTTTTGCTTGGGTTTAATCAGATCCGGAGATATTTACACATTAATTTTTTTTGACACCGACTCAGATATAAACCTTTAATTAGGGTCTAAAATTTTAGACTTATACATAAATTTGTCGGGTTGAATAAGTCTAGGATCTTAAATGAATCTAAAAGGATTCTAAATGAGTCTTAAATTGATTGTTTAAATTTATCCTTTTTCTCATTAAGGTTTAATTAAGAATAAAATGACTTTATATGTTATATATAAGTCTAAATTGAGTCTAAATAAATATATAATAAATTTAGTATAGTTTAAAATTAATTTTAGATTGTTGTTACCGGTTGGATCTAGAATGAATCTAGTCGATATAGGGTGGGTCTTGGTCTTAAAAGAGTTTAGAGAGTGAATATGGATCTAAAGGTATTAGATCTAGACCACAACTATTTAATTTTTTTGGATCCAAACTCTAAACTAGATCATTTGAGTCTCAAAAACATCGTGCCAAACTCTAAATTAGGGTTGATTCTAAGAAAGGTGAAATAGAATTTTAAACCGATGACCATCTATATTATTAATTATCAATTAAGTGAAGAGTTTTTTTTTTTGCAAAAGGGCCAAAATGGTTAAAAAAAAATTACTAACCATATCTAGAAGACTTGGCCATCTAGTAAAAGAAAATTAACAACAGATATTATCCATGATATAAATTGAATAACTTAAATAAATGAATGATCATGAAATCCATAATCCAATCATAAGGAATTCGTAATACACTAAGGACATGTTTGGATTTGGTGTAAATATTTAAGGGGTAAAAAAAATCAAAGTAAGAAAATAAAGTTGATAAATGAGAAATTAGTGAAATATAATTGTTATAGAGGTGGAAGAATGGTTGCAAAGTAATAAAAAATGAAAGAAGCTCTTAATTTGTGGGGTAAATATTTATCCTAGGGGAGGATGGAGAAATGTATTACCTCCATAATAGGGGAAATCATCTTTTTTTTCCTTTATTATTTTTATTTCATGCTCATTTTACCTTCTATACAACTATCTCAACTACTTCAAATGCATCTCTATTTGCTTTCATTTCATTAGTTTGACTTTATTTCCCCCTTAAACATTTACACCCAATCCAAGCACTAGAATACACGGACACTTCTTTAGACTGGCGTGTCCCGTGTCGGACACGTGTCGGACACGGACACGCGAAAATCCGTGTCCGACACGCCAAATGAAGTGTCCAATATTTTAATATTTTTTCGGACACGCGGACACGGCATGGACACGGCAAGGGACACGACAAGCAGTCAATGACACGTTTTTTTGAAAAAAAAAAATAAATAAAAGTTGAAATGTTGTTCTTGATTTTTTGTATATCCTCTTTGAATATTTGTTAATTGCTATTTGTTAAGGTTAAATTGTTAATGTGTTATTTGTTAATCTTAAATTCTTAATCTTAGTGTTTGTAATTTGAATTTTGAAAAGTTGAAATGTTGTTTTTGATTTTTTTTATATCCTCTTTGAATATTTGTTAATTGTTATTTGTTAATGTTAAATTGTTCATGTGTTTGTAATTTGAATTTTGAAAAGTTGAAATGTTGTTCATGATTTTTTTTATATCCTCTTTGAATATTTGTTAATTGTTATTTGTTAATGTTAAATTGTTAATGTGTTATTTGTTAATCTTGATTTTTAAATCTTAAATTTACCTATTTATTTGGTTTTCTTTGATTTGGTTTGTATGACTATTTTTAAATACTCATGTTGTTTATTTGGTACTTATTTGCATTTTATGTGTGTTTTATGTTTTTAAAGTGTTTATTTACATATATCAAATGAAAGATTGTAAAATTCTCTTTAATTTGATATATTTATTATATTACCATTTTCGTGTCCCCGTGTCCGCCATTTTTAAGTTGGCGTTTTCCCGTACCCGTGTCGTGTCCGTGTCTGTTTTAGTGCAACCTAGTCCAAGCATGGCATAATACATGCTGACACTCACACAAACACTACAACATAATATACTTTTTTGAGGTATATTTAGTGACATTTAATTTAATTGTCACTACTTTAAATTTCTAATTGCATAGTGAATTTAGTAACATTAAATAGACTCTTTCGCAGCATAATAAAAAAATCATACTAAAACTTTTTATAAGAGAATTTCCAGAGCAGCAGGGCTATCTCCAAACTTTTAAGGGCCATAAGCAAAAGTTAAATATGAGTTTGTTGAGCACAAATATGTATGTCCGTTTTTCAAGTGATGATAAGAAACTAACATATTATATTTATTAAATAAAGTCTTCTTTATTTCAATTACTCCTAATTTAATTAAAGAAGAAAATAAAATAAAATTTTAATAGCAGTATCTAGGGGTGAAATCAGGATTTGGAGTTAGGGGGGTCAAATTGTTGATATACTAGCAAATTATTTATTATGTATAAACTAGTTAAAATATGAAAATTTTAAAATTATATTGACTGAAATAAACTTAAATCATAGCAAAAATTATATTTAACAAATATAGTTGAAGTTTTCCTATAATTACCCCTTTTAAAAGAACATGTGTTTTTCACTTCATATATTTGCCTTCTAAGGCTCCAAAAAAAAAAGCACTATTTAAATTAAGATAGCAAAAATATAAACACACATACTAAAAAAAGGATGAATATGAAATTATGAAAGATAAATAGTAATAACATTATAGTATTAATAAAATTTATTAGTCTACTATAAAACAATAGTTTAAATTTGGGTTTGATTCATTAACCTTAGATTACAAATATGTAATCTCAACCATTAACCTATACTAATTTTTGTTACAATTATGCAGTCTTTAAATTATATAATATATTAGTAAGGGCGCCAAAGCCAAAATTACAAAGAATCGCATTTTCGACAAGGGAGCCCCGATGTGGCTTTGCCTATGGCAGTACTACTTTTTAATATAATAGCACTACATAGTTAGCTAGGTTGAATACTATCAATGAAAAAAAAAATCAAACATACCTACTAGACAAAAACTCAAAATCGTCATTAATTATGAAAATTAATGACACAGATAACACGAAGATTTACATGTATTGCTAAAAATATTATATTTTTATATTTAGTATAAAATCAGATATATTAATTTTTTAGACCCTTGAAAAATAACAGGGCCTTAGACCGCTACTCTTGCTGTAACGCGGACCCTGCAAAGCAGTGTAGGAACAAGATCGTTAAGTTTCAAAATATAAACAACAAAATGATCTCATGGTAATTATTGTTAGCAACTTGCAAGTGAAAGCTTTCAAATTTGAGCAAAACACCAGAATTCATGAAGTATTTAGGAATTAGTTATTTTAAGAATTATATATTTAGTAGAGTTGTTATGTTAGTGGGTAGTTAATTTTGAGATCATGGAGTAATGGTTAATAGTTTATGGAGGAGTGGTTTCTTTATTTTGAGTGATTTGTCTAATTGGAGTTGAAAAATAAAAAAATTTCAACTTTGGTGTTCCCTGAAACTTAATTCTTTAAATGGTGTTCATATAGTTAAATAGTTTTACTAAGCTACATGTTTTTGGTTTGGTAATTCCAAACATGCAAGAGGATAATGTTGTTTTGTCAAGCAAATATATGTGTTAAACAAATTCAAAAAAATCCCACAAGTCTTACAGAAACAGCTGAATGTCCAAAAAATACTTCTACATACAACCAAAAATCTCAATCAAGTTCAAAAGTCAAAATCAATAAAGATGTTTGTCGAAACTACTATCTTTGCAAGCAAAAACCTATATTTACCATTATCAAATTCAACAGAGATTCTCAAAAAAAAAATATAACAATTTGAAAAATATGCAATGTGCAAGGCTATCTCTAAATGAAGATAGCATTATCCTTGTGATCTTTGTTTAAAAAAAATGCAAACTTTGATATATAAAAAAAAAAAAAAAAAAAGAAAAAAAAAGAAGTAGCAATTTGATGTGAATAATTAGCTTTTATAAAGTGCAGTAGCAATTTGATGTGAATGCTACCATCTTCTTCGTTTACTGCTAATCAAAATAAAATGTGAGTACATTAACGATGGATAATAAAGTATAGTTCGTTTTCTGACAATTGATGCATTGCTTAACAAAGTAAATTGATAAATTGACTAACAAAGTAAACATCAACATAGTATAGTTATATTCTTATTGATAGATTGAGTAACAAATTAAACATCAAATAGCATATTATAATATTCTTATTGAAATAGCATAGTAACATCAACCGTTTACCGTAGAGCCGATTGACAGATTTGTGATTATACAAGTCACTCAATAACATTCTTATTCATAGAGATCCAAAAATATAAGACAATAAATACAAGATAAATAACAACATAACTACAATTTATTAAGTTAATTGTTAGGATAGGATTTCCAAACCAAATATTTTAGCTTAGTAAAACTCCTTGCCTAAAAGAACACTATTTTGGGTATTAAGTTTTAGAAAACACCAAAGTTAAAATATTTTTATTTTCCAACACTCCTTAGACAAATCATTCATTTATTTTAGTTACTAGGTTAATTATGTTCTATTCTATTATTATAAAAAGGAGTCTAAAAGTATATCTGATATTTAACACGCCTAATTGGCAACTTTCTCTAAAACTTCACCCAAATATTTTACAAGTATATTGGATATTTAAAAAATAAGTTGCGTCTTCCCACTTTGATTTCTAGAGTTGTTATGGAGTAATAAATAATTAAGCACATAAAACATTTACTCAAACCTAAATATAACCATCCACTACTTATCATAATCTGCCACTATCACTCATCATGCCCATAACTTCCACATTAATTCACCATCTAATTTTCATTCTACCATTATAATTTGTAAATATATTTTGCTTCATTCATTTACGGGGAAGCTTTTATATTCCTACCGTCGCTCCGCAAAAATATATCGTCCTTTTACTTACAATCCATACTTAACCAAATATTTCTTCAATTGATCAGAACTCATCCTACAATCCGTTAATCTTGCATTCATTAATTATCATACATTCATTACTTTTTGTTTCCCAATCTGACTTGAGCGTCAAAGGGGTTTTCGGGGAAATCACCCCCGGGCACGGCAAACGTTGTATTGCAGGATTTGAGGTCTCATTAGTGGAAGGATTGTAAGTACTTTCAGCATACTAACAGTTGTCCCCGACTACACCTTATTTTCAAGTATTTTAAGTATCTTTTGCACTTTCTCATTTCAATACCGAAACAAAAATCTTATTAGAGTTGTTCAAATGCGATCAAACCCGAAACTCAAACCAAAACTGAAAATTATCAAATCTGAAAATCCAAACTGAAACACGTGTGGTATTAGTTAATAGACTTGTTACACTCTGCAATTTATTTTCTTTTCGTAGCTGTTTCTAACGTTATTTCTGAATAAATCTATCACATTTAGAAATTGAAGCGATAGATTAAAAAATTCTAGAAATATAATTACAATTTGTGCAATTGACATAAGAAACCTTTTTGTTATTATCAATTTTTTTTTTTACTTTTGATCAATGTTCAAACCCCTGTAATAAGGAGTATATCTTAACTGTACTGTACATGTAAAGGAGGAATAATTAAAAGAAACGTTTCTGAACAATACACTGTATAGAATTACTTTTGTCGTTTTGACTGACTTAAAATTCTTTAGCCAATGGACAGCATTAGGCCAACGAGGTGACAGTGCCCCACACCATTGCAGGGACTATCCTGCAGAATATATTGTCTAGGTAAATTGTACTACCATTCTTATTTTCGTATTTGAAAGATTGGCATTTCTTTTTCAATTTATTTACCCCAACATGTGAATTTGACTAGGTTCGCATGTGAAGGGTTGTTGTATTTAGATGAAAAATATATGCACATTTTATAAGTTATTAGAGTGATTCTTCCTACTATTATATAATTTTGGTATGATATCTTCTTGACTTATGAATTTTGTGCATATCGTATTTTTCTAATTATTTATTGACATTCAAAATAAGTCTTACCTCAATTTAACATCTACCTCATTAAGATTGTCTACCAATTTGTTCATCTCTTAAATTTAGGTTACCTTAAGAGGATATATCATCATTATTCTACTCAGTGTATCCTGCTCATAGAAAAACCATGGATAGGGTCTGGAGAGAGAAAGACAGCGACAACTCATACTCATAAAGGAGAGCGCGACCAAAGGAGTCCCCCGGCTCGAGACGATAAAAAGACGTAACTACACGGGAAAGATAACTTAAATGCATGTAAGTAAATCTTTGAGAGGATATATATTGGATACTAAAGTATATGCGCCCGTATAATGTTGATATACTTCCTCCGTTCTGAAATATTCGTTACATTTTCGTTATTGACACTATTCATCGTTCAAACTTATTTAATATATTGCGGCTAATGTATAAGAAAAAATATAGTCAAATGAGATATTGTTTGAATCGTTTAATCGCATACTTTCATAATATTAATTTTTTATACTTTTTAGACGTGTATAATTCAATATATAAATTATCAAAATAACGTATTGGATTGTGTAAAAAGTCAAATGTAGCAAATATAGTAAAACGGAGAAAGTATAAGATATGAATTGATTTGACATCTGAATTTTAATTGATTTTCGAACGATTAATTTACAATCAATTTCAATTATAAACAATTTTTTGATTTAAAAAAGTCAGGCAAATTTTTTTTGGCGAATTCAAATTTGTATCGAACCAAAAGTGTGTTGATAATTAGCAGTTAGGTTTTGCATCAATGTCATACAACGTATTTTTAGAGTTATTTTATTTCAGTTGATTATTCATTGTGAATATTAGATTTACAACCAAATCAATTTAATTTCAACTCTAAGCTAATTTGGAACAACTTAATGGAGGTATATATAAATAAGATTTTCGATAAATAATGCAATTAATCAACTAGTCTATTAGAAGATCATCTCTATAAAAGACGTATCTCAGACTCAACCCATTAAAACTAAGACCTATTTACTGTATTCTTAGTGCCTACTTACATCATCTTAGTATCTACTTACTGTATCCTTAATGCCTACTTACATCATCTTAATATGTTTACTTACAATATCCTTAACGCCTGCTAATATCATCGTTAAATGTTTACTTACAGTATCTTTAATGCCTACTAGCAATATCTTAAATGCCTATTTACAATATCCTTAGTGTTCACCGAGTAAGCAAGTACCTACGCCTACCTACAATATCCTTAATGCATGTCGAGTAACTTACTCTACATTGCTGACCGAATTAGAGACGATCTCTCACAACAATTTTATTTTCTAACTTTTTGTACGAGACGGTCTCACTGTAAAATATACGTCATATATAAGCTAAATAATCTAACTAATAAATTATTAGCATATAAACTAAATCTCACCGAATGTTTCACAAAGATTGCTCAAATAATTGTAGAGCTATGTAGATCGAGAAAACACTAGGGTGAAGCCCAGCCCAAACGGCCTCGTGTTACGATAAAAAAAATTGGACTCTAACAAACGTATCTTTTGGGCTTACAACTAATCATGACCCGAGTGAAGTGCGTGGGATAAGAGTATTGATTATTCTATCTCAAAAAAAAGTATTGATTATTGAGGCATTTAATTATACAAATTTTTTATTAAGACTGTCTTATTGTGAGACGACTTAATATGAGGTGATTCAAAAGCTAAAAGTGTTTGTTACCTTTTCAGTTTCATTAATTTTTTCTCTAAAATTATAGCAAATTAATTTTTTGAGCTATTTTTATGGGGCGTCTTATGGTGAGACGGTCTCATAAAAGACTTGTTAGATTAATTATTGCATGTGTGACAAATTATAATAATTAAAATATTTGATAAGAACACTTGATGATCATAGTAATTCCTAATTAGTACTCCGAATACGATAATTAAAAAATTAAATATTTTAGATAATACATGTATTATTTTATTGAATAATAAATTTGATAATGGAAAAATGGGTACCATAAATATTATAAAAATATTAAAAGAAAGTTAGTACAAAAAATTTGTGGACCACAACTGATGAAAAAATGATATTTTAATAAGGGATATAAAACGGTAAAACGATGTTAATGGAAGATATGTGAGAGAATATAAGCATTATTAAATATTAAAATGAAAATAAACAAGGTTATTTTTATCTAAAATTTGTGATACAAATACAAAATTTTTTTTTGAAATAATAAATATAATATCCAAAATGACAAATAAAAACTTTTAAGTAGGGGAGTGGATATAAAGGTGAGTGTGTGGGATAAGCGCGTAAAATAAATAATGAAAAAGTTGATAAGTACTTGAGCTGATATTCATACTCGTGCTATTTTTTGTCTCCGTTGAGTGTTGATTCTATGACTATTTTTAAGTTGAGACTTGAAAGCTGAGTGACAGCTATCACTTCTTGTTGAAGCTGTGGGCTATGATTATTTGTTTTGAAAGGACATACTACTACTTGTATTACTAGTATCTTAATCATCCATTAGTCACATGTTGGCCGCTTTATGAGTCATTAGCTACTTCTTCTATTCCGATTTACCTCTATCATTTTAAAAATAACACTATTTATTCTTTATCCTTAATTTGTTATTAATTTTTAATTTATAAGTTAAAAACTGATCTTAGCAAGGAACATAGGAGTACTAATTAGGAATTACTATATGATCTTCTAACTGTTCTTATCAAAATTTTTAATAATTACTTCCTCCGATTCATTTGAGTTGTCCTATTTTCTTATTTGGGCAATTCATCTCAATTGTTCTATTTCCATTTTAGAACATACATTTAGACCAAATTGCTCTTCTACTATTTTTATAACTACCAAAACATCCTCATTTTAAAAACTTACCTACACTAATTAAACCCACAATCCTAATTAATACTCTAACTAATTACTCCCTCCTTTATTAACCCTCTCCCCTTCTGATTCACCCTTCCCCCATTCTTAAACCCTTTCATTAACCCTTCCCCGTTCTGAAACCCTAGATCTTCATCTTCCTCATGTGTTCTTCTTTGACGGCGTTACTGTGAAATCCTTCTGAAACCATAAATCCGGTAATAAAGTCGCCCTTCTGAAACCCTATATCTTCATCTTCCTCTTTTCTGAAACCCTAGAACCGTTAATGGAGTCACCTAATTCTTCTCTCTCTCATCCTGCACTGAAGTTGTTGTTTGGTGAATGTGAAGATTCAAATTCGTATATTTCCTCACCACATTCTTTTATTGAAACCTCTCCAAGTTGGGGAAGAACAATGGACAGTGAGGATGAAGAAATTTCGGCTATGTTTGATTTGGGACTTGATCTACCTGATGATGACTATTTTCCTTCATCTGACTCTGAAGATTATGGTGGGGAAGATGATGACACTGTTTATGATGTTAAGGAGCCCTTCTCTCGTATGTGAAACGGTTACTCTTTCCCTCTTACTAATGATCTAACATTGCATTTTTGTTATTTTTGATTATGCATCTTCGTGTATGTTGGTCTGTGATGATTTTTTTTATTGAAGCCAAAGAAAAGCTCAATGATTTTTGAAAAGAGTGCTTGTTAGTTGCTACAAAAATCCATATACACACTCACAGTGGCACCAATCTTCATGATTTTAGGAGGTAAAGAGTATGTTTATGGATCTCAATGATAAAAACATTATGTTTGCTGAGAGATGCGCCTGAAATGATTTTTTTGCCATTAAAAATCCCAAAAACTTTCCATAAAATGTTTAGTTATAAACAGCTTGAATGAATCAACATGATGTTTAACCTTAAACATTTTGCCATTAAAAATCCCAAAAGTGTTGCTGGATTTGTTGCTACTGGTTGGTTGCTGTTGATGGTCGTTTTGCTGCTGAGTGTTGCTATACTTCTGTTGTTGTTAGTGCTGTTGTTAGTGGTTCTGTTGATTGTTGATGTTGCTGGTATTCCTGATGCCTCACATTAAATGTTATTAGTTCTGTTGTTGTTGGTTCTGTTGATTGTTGATGCTGCTGGTATTCCTGCTGCCTCACATTAAATGTTGTTGGTTCTGTTGTTGGTTCTATTGATTGTTGATGCTGCTGGTATTCCTGCTGCCTCATATTAAATGTTGTTGGTTCTATTGATTGTTGATGCTGCTGGTATTCCTGCTGACTCACATTAAATGTTGTTGGTTCTGTTGCTGAGCGGAAAACCTCTTGGTCTTCAATTCCCAAGTACAGTAAAGCAACCTCTAAATGATTTGCATCCAAATGTCGGAGTGACTCATAAATGATTTCCTAACTGTTAAATAATCTGGTAGTCTCCCCTCCCTAGCTAGTTTTCTTTTGTTCATGTGTGGAATATGGTAGTCAATACCACCAAGTTTTTTAAGTACTTCAACCTTACATGTTTGTAAGGTTATCTAAACATGCCTTAATGTGTGGTGTTCTAAAGCTTCAAAAGCACCTGTCACAGCCCTAACCAATTCAGTGTAGTTGTATGTTGCTTTCTGGTGTCGTAACGATTGAATAGAACTAAAAAAAACCTAAGTCTAACACGTTCATATCAGGGGAATTTGGAGGCTGTTGAATTAAATGGATATTGAATTCACCTTGATTTGCAGCTTCCCTGAATATTGGAACATTGTCTAGATAGTGTGGTTTTGCATTATCCTGTTGAATGTAAATCGTTTTGCTTGCATCTTCTGGTCATTAATATTTTTCGTTTTTTGGCGCATTTTTAAAATAGTGACTAAGGTATACAACAAAAGCATATTCGGTTTGTTTGACCTCTTTTCTGAAGTCAATGAACGAAATGACACATGGCCTGAGAAAAGTGTTCGTTATTTGTAGCCGTGAATAAAGTGTTGAAGAGATCGAGGAGGAAGTGGAAGTATAGATACAAACCCCCTTTATGAAATGTAAATTTATTTATTCAGGATGTAAATTTTAATAATGTAATTTAATTAATGGCTATGAAGACTTTTGTAATTTTTAATTATGTAATTTAATTAATGGCTATGAAGACTTTGTAATTTTTAATTATGTAATTTAATTAATGGTTATGAAGACTTTGTATTTTTAATTATATAATTGAACAATTTTAAATTTTCCCTTCAAATTTAAATTTATTCAGATTGGAGGGAATGATTAGAGTTTAATCAACTTCATTACCAATACTCCTACATCACATGCCTATACTATTTAAGGTGGTCCCCCCACTTTCTTAATATGCATGCCCAACCCAAATGGTACAACTCAAATGAATAGGAGAGAGTATAATTTGTCACAAATGCAATAGTTAATCAATAAGTCTTATATGAGACCGTCTCATTGTAAGATGAGTTTATGCAAGCAGCCCATTAGTAAAAAACATTTAGAAACAATAAAATTTGAATTGTAGAGTACCAGTTTTTTTTAAAGCGTTTGGGCTGATCCAATTGAGGCAGTCTCATGGTGAAACGGTCTCAATAAAGATGTGATTATACGATTCAAACAAGATTCCACATAATTAAATTATTTCTTACACATTAACTGCAATGTACACAATAAACTTAAACAATGAATAGTATTAATAATCGTAATGTAGTGCATATTTCAGAATGGAGAAAGTATGTAATGTCCCCTATGCATCCAAACCAAATAGATAGTGATCATGATATCACAAATGAAGCTAAAAATACAAACCATATAATTCTCCACTTCTCCCCAAATTTCACCAATGAACTTATTCTTTCCATAACACCTTTCTACTTTATCTTAAACATATATTTTGAAAAATGTAAAGAAGTGAATGAAACACAAAATAGAAATGAAGATGGTAATTTCCAAACTCATATAATCTAATGGTCTAGTTCAATCATTAAGTTGATGCTTATATACTCTCACAATATGGTTTATTACTCTTTGTGATCATGACCGTTATAATCGACCTCCTTCAATTCAAGGCTTAGACCACACGATAGCATCAACTCAATACCACATCCAAGAAAACATCAAACAAACTCACCCAAAGACAACCAATAACAACTTCTCATTCTCGAGTAACTGACATATATTCAATTCTCCGTAAGAAATTCCATGTCTTTATTTAAGCGAGGGCCACAATCAAAGAATAAACTCAATTAAAAAACATCAGCTATTATCAATAACCGTAACATAGCGAGTATTTCAGAACAAAGAAAATATGTAATGTCCCCTACATAATTACATCCAAACCAAATAAATAGTGAACATGATATCACAAATAAAGCTAAAAACAAACCATACAATTCTCCACTTCTCCCTAAATTTTCACCAATACCAGTACCACCTTTCTACTTTATTTTAAACTTGTTGCCCATTCTAAGTAATAAAAACATTAAACACATTAATTTCATGCTCCCTCAATCTCCCATATGCTTCCTTTGAACAAATCAATCCAAAATATCTCATGGCATAACTCATTTTGACCCCTTTTTCATGTCCAATACAAAAGACAATTTAGCTTAGTGCATAATATTATATAATTTCACACAATACACTACATAAACAATTCAATTAGGAGTATATGACTATACCCATCTATAAAATATAAAAAAACAGATGCCTATTGGCTAAAGTTCACTAATGGAAGACACCAAATCACCACCATTAGACACGTGTAGAATTCCTGTGGAACTGTGACTCAAGAACAACTTTGTTGTCTCCCTCTAATTTGAGCTAAAATGTCTTTTTCCTAATGCTGTCCCTTTATTTCCTTCAAAATAGTTGAAAAGATACCCAAAATATCACACTACAGTAAATTAGTTTAGGAAACCTGCTGTCATCCAATACCAATTCAACACGTGGTAATTAAAAAGTACAATCTTATATCTGGACACGTGGTAAATTACCCATTTTACAGCTGTACTTATTTAGCAACTAAAGGACAAATGATTGTGACTAAAAGAAGATACTACTACTGCTAGGTTGCTACAATTGGAATTTTTTTTTAAAAAAACCTTAATTTATCAGATTCCGCGTAACAAATAGTTTACACGTGTCTTACCTTGTTAATCCCATATCTTGAACACTGCTTAACTTTTTGTTACTTCTATGGCTATATTAATTGTTTTAATATTTAGTATGATTTAATTTAATTACTAATAATTAACTAACACATAAAAATTACTCAAAACGATCAAAATATGGACACGAATAATGGTGGAAGGTGTACACATTCGGATGATGAGGTGATATTAGCGGCGAGTTGTCCGAAAAAGCGAGCCGGGAGAAAAAAGTTTAAGGAGACGAGGCATCCGGTATACAGGGGAGTAAGAATTCGGAATGGGAATCGGTGGGTTTGTGAGGTTCGGGCACCTAATAATAAGACACGAATATGGCTCGGAACATACCCGACTGCTGAGATGGCTGCACGAGCACATGATGTAGCTGCATTAGCGCTTAGAGGTCGGATGGCTTGCCTGAACTTTGCTGATTCGGCGTGGCGGTTGCGTCTGCCTTTGTCGACTGACACGAGGGATATTCAGAAGGCGGCAGCAGAGGCGGCGGAGGCTTTTAGAGGGGAGGAGGTGGAGGTGAATGTAGGGGAAACTAGTGGTACGAAAGATATGGAAATGGAAGAGGAAGTTTCTAGAAGGGATGTTGAAGTAAGGAAGAGTGGGGGTGAGGATGTATTAGAGGAATATATGGATGAAGAAGAAATGTTTGATATGCCGGGGTTATTGGTTAATATGGCTCAAGGAATGTTGATTCCTCCACCTGATCATGATCCGTATGGTGGTGGGTTTAACCGGAATGATCATACTGAAAGTGATGATTGTGAAGTCTCACTATGGAGTTTTTCTATTTAAGATAGTGCAAAAATATGATTTTTGTTGGGGTTGTGGTACGCCTTATATTTCGATCGCGATAAACTGTTACAATGGGAGTATGTAGACATTGGATTTTGTTACTTCATTAATTTCTTATTCATGTTCACCTATTATACAGGCATGCTAGGTGTTTAATTCAACCAAGAGTGTAATATAAAGCTATAAAGCTAGAATTCTTTTTTAGAAGTAGATTGTCCTTTTGTTGTGGTGGGAAAGCTAGAAAAAGACTAAAAATGTTTGGTTTAAAGTTAATCCTTTGTAATGCAATTTATTTTTTGATAGCGATATTTTTTTTTACTATAACAATTTTCTTTTTATTTAGTTAATTTGGTCGATATATACTATTCATAACTAAACACTTTAAAAGGAAATGTTTAAAGGGTTGAAAAACCTCTTTCTAATTTGTTTTTTCTATTTCAATTTTTTTGTCATTCTCAGTAATAGAAAATGGAAATAAAATTGAATATTATTTCAGTCGAAATAATACCACTTTTCTGGGGCAAAATTATTGATTTGTTTCTCATCTGGTACTCCTTTTCACTTAGCTTTATTCTATAATTAAAAAAAAGATAGTGACATTAATGAAAAGAAGCTAGACTGGGTGGGAATAAAAAAGGGCACAACAATGTTTAATATTGTGACCATGATGCATGAAATTTAACTTAGTTGAATCACAAATGATTTGATCGTACTAAAAGTAACAAACAATAACTAAAACTAGAATGGATGATTCCGATCATGTATAAGTTATTTGATTGCACAAAACCCCTTAAACATAAAGTCATAAAACATTAGTTGACATTTGCAATGTTTTTACATTAGTTTACATATTTGTTTTTAAGCTTTAAATTTTTTTTTAAAAAAAAAGAATAAAAAAAATAAAATCTTAAAGTTTTTAACATATTTTTATTCCGGTCCTAAAAACTAGCATTGTTTAGGTCACCTTAGTGTCTGAGTTCCAACAATAATGAGAAAATGTGAACTGTATTACGTAGATGCGTAACGTACCTCCTTAGATATGCAACCCAAGGAAATACCAAAGCCATCGGACTTCATTATAAAGAAACAAAATCAAAGACTATTGATTGATGGATGCATGTGTACTGGTCTTGGGCCTATTATGGGCAAATGGACCCAAAACTACTACTATACATAAGAGGCCCAAGAATACTACATCTATCTGAGTTAAATAGTTCATTTGTTATCTACATATAAGTTGTGTACCGAAATATCTTATTAGAAGTAAATATCTCAATATATCTCATGTGAGTTGAAATGGCTAAATGCTTTATTGTCTTGACATTTCTCATCTTCAACCAATAAAACTCTATTGCAACATTTAAGCAGCTCTGCATATTGTTTCTAATCCTGTATCTCAAGGACGAACTACACATATTGAGATGGATTGCCATTTGATATGTGATAAAATTCTTAATGGTACTTTTAAAACTTCTTATATTCGCATAGGTGAATAATTGCCCAGTATTTTCACTAACGATCTGTTTGGTTAATGGTACTAAATGGTGGTAATGAGAATGATTTATAGTGTAAAATATCATCAAAAATTCCATGTCATTCTCATGGTGATGAAACTTTGATTCACAAAATTTTTTTTGCATATAAATTTCTATGACCACCTAATACCACATTTTCCAATAGTAATGCATTGAAAGAAATTTTATAAAGAAATGACATGATTGAAGTCAAGTATGACCGTTAAGGTAGCTAAGAGCTTTTTCAACAAAAATTACACTTATTTTCATTTCCATTACAACCGTTTATTACCACCTGCCAAATAGACAGTAAAGTGCGTGCTTGGCAAAATCCAATTTGGTGTTTTTCGGGATCTTCATACTTCTACTTGAGGGTGAGTATCAAAATAGCTTATTATGTCAACGTATCTCATGCAATATTCTTTACATATATTTAGGCATATAGTTAGGATATGTGAATATTGGGCTGATCTTTTGTTTCCTTCATAGGGTTTACTATCCTGTATTAAAGCTAGCGAAGGTATTTCTTTCTGTTGAAGGATATATAGAAAACTTTGCAATCTTCATTATTTGTCATTGGTCATAGTCGAAAAAAGAAAAAAATATGTTTTGTTATAAACTTAAGGAGTAATTCATTTTACTACCAAATTGGTTTTACTTCATTTCAGCTTCTAAAAGGATTATCTTTTTTCTGTCGTTATTTGTTTGAGCTATTGGCCCATTTGTTTAACACTCCTAATTGAAATAATTGAGAATGGTTTGTAGTGTGAATTTTCATGATATAAATGTATCATGTCATTTTCATGGCATCAATGAATGTTTGATGATAAAATATTTTTTCACAATTTTCCATTACCACCTAATAACATGTTCAAATGGTAATGCGTTGGATGTATTTTGTAAAAAAAATGAGATTATTGAAAGAGAATATGCATGGCCATTACATTTGTTAAGAGATATATTCTACCAAATTTTACATATTACATTCCCACCATTTTGTACCGATTACTAAATGGGCCATAAGAGTTTTGACATAAATATTAAGAATAGGTATCACTTTAAATAAGTGGGTGACATGTAATTTTTTACCGTTAATTGGTAAAAAAGACATAATCTTTTTAAAATTAAAGTAAAATTTTAACGTTAAATTGATAAAAAGTTGGTTAGTATGAATAGAAATGGGTTATTTAAAATGAACTTGCGCAAAAAAAAGTCATTTCCTCTTAATTGAAGAGAGTATAAATTAATTTCGCAGTTTCAATTAAATCCAAATCCATGGACTAATTGATTTAAGTAAATATACTATATGTTTGAGAAAAATCTTTTATAAAAATTATGGTTTTGAAAAAGACGAGTTACCGATAGTCCGTTACCATGAAAGTTCTAGATTGTTCTGGATATAAACAATTGAGATGAGAAATTACTCTCTTCATGATTTCGGAAAGAGTCGTTTTTGCTTCGTTGACTTTTGCGGTGTTGTGGTGTTATATCGGATCCTTATAGGTATCTACAAAATCAAGTAAATATGTATCGAGTAATCGGGCTATCAGCCCACCATTAATAAAATCCCTCTAGATTCCCAACCTTGGTTTAGGCCCGTCGTCAAAGATTAAGACATTCAACTATCTTTCTTGGGATTTATGTGGTATTTTGAACAATAAAAAATTAGAGTTTTGTCTTATTTGAAGACCAATATTTACCTTCAAATTTCCAATTAGGTTTACATCAGAGATCGACACTTAATCTTTTTTTTTTGCAGTCATCATAAATAAGTTTTTTAAGTCTATCCGGGAACTGTGTTGTGGTGCATGCTGTTCATTAATGATATAGTGTTGGTCGCAGAAACTAACAAAGAGGTTAATACTAAATTAGAAGATTAAATGGCGATTTTAAAAGGCAAAGTGTTGTATATAAGTTATACAAAAACTGAATATTTAAAATGCAATTTTAGTGATATAGAGCAAGATGATGGTCCGGAGGTAACAATTGCAAAAGATGTAGTTACAGCCTTGCAGGTATAATCAAGCTCAAGTATTTAGGATTTATTATCTAGAGTAATTAATAGATTGATAAAGACGTTACACGGTCTTCACTCTTTGTGGAATTAAGTAATCAAAGTTTCTATGCTCTGATCTGTTTAGCTATTTACAAAATTTTTATTTCAATTTAACAATATGAAGTAGTTTATTACCACAATCATCCTTATCAAGATTGTTAGAATAATTTCACCTATGATCAAAAAAGGTGGGATTGAAATTGGTAGAATCGGATCATAATGTCGTTAGAACTTATAAATATGTTTTAATGCTATAGGATACTTTATTATCAGTCACATTTCTTCATTTTAGTTTGGTTTTGAGATGATAAATAAAGATTTATTTGAGTTTTTCTTTTTATTCATTAAATGATATACTTTAAATAATTTTTGTATTGTTAACTTATATTTATATCTAAGTAAAAGCTAAAATATAATATATTTTTTATTATGGGACTATCCTTGTAAGATTAGTTCATTGAACCATAAGATCATAAAATCGTTTTATAATTCTATTATACAATCCTACCATTATTAAGATCCTACTTAAAATTCAAATTATTTATCTATTTTAAATTGTAAAGTTGTTAAATCGTAGATCATGATATTTTGATAACCATAATCCTTATAATTATTATTGTTTACTACTTAGCTTACATTTGGATCGGAATAGAATAGGAAAAATATATATACATGTTATGCTTCCTTATGGTTAATTCGGCCCTGGCCTCCTACACACTATACAACAGTCTATACTACATCGTCTACACACTATAATCGATATTATGATAACCATAATTCTTATGATTATTATATTTGGTCAATTCAATAGAATATTTTAATTAAATAGGAGAGAATATATATATATATATATATATATATATATATATATATATATATATATATATATATATTGTTTTTCCAAACTAAAAGTCACTAAAAACTTGGTAGTTGATAATTTAGGCACTAATTAATTTGATTATCATTACCCACATAGGCACTAAAATTAGGTCAATGGACAAAATACCAACGAAAGAAACAAATTAGAAGAAGAATAATTTAAAAAAAGACCCTCAAAATCTGCATCTATTTATCGAGTAGAGACTAATACCTGGCCACACGTGGAGTCATGTACACTCTCCCTTACTTCCACATACACTCAAGTCTCAACACTGAAGCACCAAATTAATATCACTATTCGCCCCTTTTTTTAATTTTTTATGTAAAAATTAAGTTTTGTTTTAGTTAAAGTAATTTTTTTAGTAAACTTTATTATACTTATTATATTTGACTATTTATGTATTTTAATTTATTATTTTATTATTTATATATTGAATTATGCACATAAAAAAATTACAATAAGTTAATATTATGAATTTATGCGAATAGATGATTCAAATAAAATCTCATTTGACTATATTTTTTCTTACACATTAATCGCAATATTTAAAATAAGTTTGAACGATGAATAATATCAATAATCGTAATGTAGCAATTTTTCAGAACGGAAAAAGTTGGTATTAAGTTTCTTACGTACTTTTTCTTTTTCATTATACTTGTTAAATTGAACTTTTTAATTAATTCAATTTGTTATTTTGATAATTTATATATTGAACTATATCCATATAAAAATTATAAAAAATTAATATTATTAAATTATGCAATTAGACAATTCAAACATACAAGATCCTACTTAATTGTACTTTTTGTACATATTAGCCACAATATATAATATATAATATAAAATTAGATTAAATAATAAATAGTATCAATAATCATAATATAACAAGTATTTCAAAATTTAATTTTTTTTGTGTTGATTCAAAACATAAATTTGATTTTTTCTAACTCTCCTCAATGTAATAGAAAAAGGAAAAAAGTTTTTCAAAGGTCAACTTTGGTCGCATTCAAGTCTATTAGAGACATAACATCCCCGGTTTGATAGTTGATAATGGAAATAAAAAATTAGTATAATTTTGGTTGAAAAATCTCTTGATTATTTTGATGGTTATGTTTGTCCAACTTCAATTATTTCATTTTTCTTCATGAAATTCATTCCAATATATTACCATTGAGAGAGGTGGTATTAGGTGGTATTGAAAAAATTTTTTATAATCAAAATTTTTCCATTACCACCGTTTAATCTCACTAATCAAACAGGCCGTCAATATAATTCAAATCAACTCCTCTAATATAATTCATTTTAATAATAAAATTTATGGTTCAAATTTTTGTATTTCTTGATCAAGGAAGTATCCTTTCTAACTCATTCACTCTCTCTCCATTTCTTCAACTTTCACTAAAATTTTCCATTAAAGCTTCTTGAGATCTTCACTTAATTAACCCAAACCTAACCTCCTCGAACTTTCCCTCCTTCCCTCTTTTTCTACTTAACTCATAACCCTTCTTCTGATTTCCCTCCTTGCTTCTTCCTTTTCTTTCTGTCTCTGTTTCATAATTAATGGCAGGTAGCAGAAGTTTCAGTACTCTGCTGATTGGTGAATCTTAAAATTTCCCCATTTGCATTTACACCATAACCAACTGTACTTACAGCTTTTTTTCTTCCTTCTTTTACCCTCTAAATTTATTGCTTAGAGCCATACACCATTAATACTGTTATATATACTACTAGCACTAGTTATTCGAAACCCAAAAATTGAATTATGGCTATGGTGGTGTATATGTGTGGTGAAGAGAAATTCAGAAAATCATCCTTTAGAGCTGATCGGAAGCCATGGATGCTGAAAGATTACCTTGGAGATGACATGAGTTCATGTTCTTCAAATGGGTTCCGATCATTTCCTCGTCGACAATGTTGTGTTACGGTTCGCAACCTTATCGAGAAAGAAGTTATGGGATCCCGTCGGAATCATCACTCTAAACCTGCGAAACGTATGATTACGAGAAACCGTAGCATTTCTTCAACTCTTCAAAAGGCTTCAATGGCGGTGATTAACGCTGTTAAGTTTCTTCCGTTTAATAATCCGGCGAAAAATTCTTTGAAATCTAGTGATGGGAAAAACTTTCTTTCTAGAAGTTTCTCGAAGAAGTTGTTCAGGAGAAGTTTTTTCTGGAAGAAAGAAAAAAGTGGTAATTTGATGGTTATGAAGAAGAGTAATGGTGATGATGATGAGATTGAACGGTGGATATCTTCGGGGGTTGTTGGAACGGAGAAGTATCAGCCGTTGGATTTGTCTAATGATACGACTGTTACGAATGTTTCAACGACGAGTGTAAGTAATTACAGTGACGGTAAAAGTGAGAGTAGTTGGTCTGACGACATTACTTTTACGTCTGATTCTAGTGAAAACGATGTCGTTGGGAGGAGAGAGAAAATGGAAGTAGAAGGAGAAAAAGAAGTCAGCAAAAGAGTTGGCGGAATAACCGGTCAGGATTCCGTTGAGCCTGCGGTATTAGCTAAGGTGAGAAAATGGTTTCTTAATTTTAAAATTGGTTTATTTATTAATGTTTTTTGTGTTGGTTACTTTTTTTTGCCGTTGATTTAACTTTCAGTTTAGTCTTAGATGCAATCTCTGCTGTTTATTTGCTTTGGTTTTACTCATTTGAAAATCAAGTTATATGGACTTTTTGGTCTTATACTAAATAAATAAAATAAAAATAATAAAACTTATTGACCGCAATATATATTTTATGTAACCTTAAACTCTTTAAGAAAATATATTAAAAGTTTACACTCAATAAGAAAACATCAACATTTTAAAGTTTTAAATTTAAATTAATGATTAATAAAATCAAATATAACAATAATAGTGAATAAGAGGGCATATAAATGATATAGTCTAATAATATTAACAAATCATCCTTATGTCAAAGAATTTAATAACGTTTGACTTTTATGATTTTAATTTATTTTTAATGGTATATAAACTTTAATTTTACTTTTTCAAATGAAAATATGTAAAAATTTATTACAATATATGATTTTTTATTTTTAATTATTTTTAAACTAGGACCGTAAATATAAAAAAGTTTTAAATTTAAATTAATTGATTAATAAAATCAAGCAAGAAATCAAAAAATAGAAAAGCAATGAAATATTAATTAATTATTACTCCCTCCGTTCTTTTTTGATTTTTCGCATTACTATAACAGGTAGTTTCAAAAGTTCTTCCACTTTAGAATACTTTCTATTTTTAGAAAGTTTTTATCTCACTTTTACCCCTTAAAACCCCTCTTTTTCTCGTAATGTACCAATTTTCTTTTATTTATAATTATTTTTCTCTCTCATACATTCAATACAATCATTACTTTACATTAATATTTAATTAAAATAATATCCACTACAACCTCATACTTCCAATACAATCATTACTTTACACTACTATTTAATTAAAATAATATCCACTACAATTCAAAGATTCAAATATTAATTAATTGGGGCGAGAAGTGAGGAAATGAGCAAGAGTCTCAACTCTCACGTGCGGCAGCGGGAGTGTATCATTGATTCTAGGAGAACTTTTAGTTGTTGAAATTTGCTACTCTCTTTTTTCTAATGTTTTTTTTTATTTAAAATATTTTATTTTAAAAAGAGAAAATTTATTAAAATTTTTAAGACATATATTGATGATAAAATATATTAATGTGAGATTTCATTAAATTCATCTTAATATATACTTTTTATTATATATTTTTTATAATTTTTCATGATGTATATTTAGAGATAATAATACTTAAAGTTTATTTTGAAAACTATGCAAAAAGAAAAAATTTTAAAAACTATGCAAAAAGAAAATGAGAAGAGCATTTGAAAACAAAGGTAATGCTTCCTATGTAGCTGATAGTTTACTTAATAGAGTATAGTATTTTATTATTGTTAATTGAAAAAGAAAAAGAAAAATTAGGTTGTTAGGTTACTTTATAGAGTATAATATAATATTTTATTATAGAGTATAGAGTATAGAGTAGAATAAAAATAGAAGAACTTAGAATTTTAAATGATTATTTTATTACTAAAAAGGAAAATGTAGCAAGTAATATGAAATTGCCAAAAATAAAAAATGTAGCGGGTATTATGGAACGGAGGAAGTATATGAGTATGCTAGTGTATTGTAATTAAAAATCTGTACCGTTGTTGTTGCCACGCTGTGTGCCACAGCAAGATTACGGCAGAGAGATTCGCTAGACCATTTGACGATCCTGCACCTCGATATACTGGATTTGATCCATTAAATAGGAGTGTTATTATACTCTATAATACTCGTACTATCCTCCTATGGAACTGGCAATTATAATTTACTCTACTTTTACTGGAGCATCATTTTATATGTTTTTTTTCTTTCTGAATCATTTTATGACTTATAATGATGGCTAATATGATTACATTAAATAGGTGATTCAAATACAATTTGTCGGTGATTATTTGGTAACATTTTAAAAAACTATACATCTTTTTTTAAAGTCTATAGCATGCATGTAAAATAATGTTAATTTGAGTTTGTTATAGTGAGTTGTATATTAAAGTCTTAATTATTTTGTTTAATTGAAGGTAATTTAACATACATTAACACTTTAGCCAACTGAAAATTAATTATTATACCAAAATGAAAAAAAATTACTACAATTGTTACGTTTGCTTTAAATTTTGACTTATACAACTACTTTAATAGCCAATAAATATGTAAATGTTATTAGAGACTTGTTAAACAATCTAACAGCACTGGTGGGCAGTAACTAATAATCAATTGTTAAATACGGCATTAAACACTCATTTGAAAAATGTTGTGCATAATTATTTCAAGGATTCTTTATCACAACATAATACTTCTATGATTACTGATTACCTGAAAAGCTTGTTTTCGTATCATGAAAACAATAGCATCAATAATTAACAATCAATTGTCAAATACTACATCTCCTACGATCCGTTTTAGTTAGTGGTACTAAAATTTAGTAATAGAAATAATTTACGGTGTAAAATTTCATTAAAGGTTTCATGTCACTCCTATGGGGATGAAACTTTAATCACAAAAAAAAATTTTATTTAAAAATTTTCATTACCACCCTTTTCAATGGTAATGCATTGGAACAAATTTTATGAAGAAAATGAGATGATTAAAGTTAGACAAGTATGACCATTAATGTAGCCAAAAAAATTTTCAACTAAAATTACATTAACTTTCATTCTCATTATTATAGTTTATTACCACCTACCAAATGGGCTACAAACGTAATGTATTTAAATAAATTTTATAAAGATAATGAGATAATTAATGTAGAACATAGACTATTAATAGCCTAATATATCCGGTAAAGCATTACATCGCCAAAAGACTTTCATACCAAAATTGCACAAAATTTTTATTATCATTCTCACAATTTAATACTTATAATCAAATAAACCGTTACAGGACTAAGTTATTAGAATTAGAATCTTTACTTACAATTGATAAAATCTAAAAGGCCTTTATGATGCTTGGGTCTTTTAGCGTTAATATGTTGAATAACAGGAATGGCCAATTAAATGGGGATGATGCTTGCACGTCGAAGCCTTTAAGTTAATAAGTCTGGTAAAGCCATAAAAACACATGCACGAATTTACTTCGATAAAGTGTTTAGTTATGGACATGATTTGTTTTGAAAATGAATTTGTGTGCATCAATTACTCGAATTTATTGAAAATATTAAATTCACATTTAATATGAAATAAAGAAAGCAAAGAGAAAGTTTTAGGTCGTTGTAATTGAGGATTTTTTTTAAAAAAAGAAATGATTTCAAAATTATATTAATTGTAGATGAGGATAATAAATGTTTTCAAGTTTAAAAAGTTTAGCTTAGATTAGTTATGATTAATTCATTCTATATTTCAAATTATTTTAAAAATGAACAGAATGATACTTTTATTTATTTATTTATATATTATTAATTAATTGTATATTTTCACTCCAATAAAATTCAGGAGATGAAATGGTTGAATGTAGAAGATGAAAAAGAACAATCAAGTCCAATTTCTGTATTGGACTTTCCATACAACGAGGAAGGAGGTTCTTCACCTTTTACCATTAGAGCATCCAGAATAAAGGGTATTTTTTTCGATCTTATTTAATTTGCACCTAATTTATTATTTACGATTGTTCTACTTACATACATCGCATCCTTTCTTCTTTCGGTCATGATCCCCATGGACCATAATTCTCTTTTAATCTCATGATCTAAAATCTATTCTCTTTTATAATTTTATCTATGTGAGAGGTTGGAGCACAACAAAGCAAAGAAAAGGAGAGAAGAAAAGAGTGCGTAGTATATTCAATGTATCCTTTGGGTAAAGGTAGGAGAAGCCTTTTTATACAGGTACTTGTTAGTTTGTTACTACAGAACGACCAACTGTCAAGAGTACACATAATAAACTCATTACAAACTTACTACAAATATACAAGGCACTGACGGAGAGCTAATAATAGTCATATCATCCCCCTCAAACTTGGCTGGACTAGTCATGCAAAGTTTGGCTAATAAGTGGTGAAATTGAACAGAAGGAACTATCTTGGTGAAGACATCTGCTAATTGGGAAGAACTAGGAAGGTATGTGAGCAACTAATGAGTGATTGACCAAGAAGGAGAAGAAATCCGGAAATAGAACGTCCGATGTCCGAACAGGCACCCCAATCAGAGTCGGAGTAGGCTTGAAGAGTTAAATGATCAGAGGCAGATAGGAGGATACCTTGTCCTAAGGTAGCAGATAAGTAACCAAGGGTACGGACAAGAGCATCAAAACAAACAGAGGTGGGTTTTTGCATGTGTTGGCTAAGTGTCTGGACGGAGTATGAGAGGTTGGGACGAGTATGAGTTAGGAAGTTGAGGTTACCAACTAAGTTGCGGTATAATGTGGGATTAGGAATTAAAAGGGAGTCAGGAGGATAATTTGTGGTTTAAAGGAACAGAGGTAACATGGGGTTTAAGGTTGGAAATACCAAAATCTCTAACTAACTCCTTGCTAAACTTCTGTTGAGTAACAATAATCCCATTAGCAGAATAAGCAAGTTCAAGCCCAAGGAAAAAACTCAACCGGCCAAGATCCTTGATGCTGAAGGTACTGTGTAAATGTAACTTAAGCTGAGATATAAGAGGAGCATTGTTTCCTGTCACTATAATGTCATCCACGTATACGGCAACAATAGTGATAATATCATTATCCTTGTGAGTAAACAAAGAATAATCTAGCTCTGATCGAGTAAAACCCTGTAAAAGGAGCTCTTTAGTAAGCTTAGCAAACCATTGGCGGGATGCTTGTTTAAGACCGTAGAGAGATTTGCAGAGTTTGCAAACCAATTTAGGAGAATAAGACAGACCATCAGGGGCTAGCATATAAACATCTTCATTAAGGTCCCCAGGTAAAAACGCATTATTAACATCGAGCTGGTGTAAAGGCCATTGATGAGAAGCAGGAAGAGCTAGAATACATCGGATAGTTGTCATACGGACCACAGGGGAAAAGGTTTCATGAAAATCAACCCCATACTCTTGCATGTAACCTTTAGCTACAAGGCTAGCTTTGTATCGTTCTAGGGAACCATCAGCTTTAAACTTAATCTTATAAACCTATTTGCAGCCAATTGTTTTCTTGCCAAGAGGAATAGGAACAAGGTCCCATGTATGATTGGCTTGGAGGGCTTGAAGTTCGGTTTCCATAGCCCTGACCCACAAAGGATCCTGAGCTGCCTGCTTATAATTCTTAGGTTTAATCCACTGACTTTGAGAAGCTAACAAAGATTGATGAGAAATAGAAAGAGAGTTAAAGTGAACTAAATTACATAGTGAGAAGTGGTGCAAATAAAATCTTGAAGATGTAAAGGGGGTTTAGTGACACGGGTAGACCTACGGGTAGGAGCGGGAGGAAAAGGAGTAGGAAGAGAGAGATCAACAATTAAAGGTAACTCACGTGGAGAGGATATAGGGGAAGTAGAGGCATGAGGAATAGAGATAGAATTAGTTGGAGATAGTGTGGCAGATATTGGAGTAGGAAAGGAGAAAGCAGGGGAGGGTGAAGAGGGAGTAGGTGAGACAAGTGTGGGAATAGGGGCGGAAAAAGGAGTAGGTGGTAAAAAGGAGGCATCATATGAGGGAATAGGAGTATGTGCAGGGAGGTAGAAGCTAGATAAAGGAAAATTAGGAAGGGCAATAGAGTGATAGGGAAAGTGATGTTCCTGGAAAGTGACATCCCTAGAAAAAATAAAAGAATTAGAGCTAAAATTGTAAGTTTTGTAGGCCTTTTGAGTAAGGGAGTATCCTATGAAAATGGATATATCAGCTCAAGAATGAAATTTGGATCAATTGTGTGTGGGAGTGGAGACAAAACATAAGCAACCAAAGGATTTTAGGTGAGAGATATTGGGTTTTTCATCATAGAGTTTCTCATATGGAGAAATGTTGCCTAAAATGAGTAAAGGGGATCAGTTTATGAGATAGGTGGCAGTCTTGACACACTTACCCCAAAAACATATAGGGAGATTGGATTGAAAAGAAAGGGCTCAGGCTACCTCTAAGAGATGTCGATGCTTACGTTCGACAACCCCATTTTGTTGAGGGGTGTCACGACAAGTGGTTTGATGGAGAATGCAATGAAGGAGATAAAAGGCTTTGGATTCACCTTCGCACATTTCTTTAGCATTATCATTCCGAATTATTTGAATTTTAGAATGGAACTACATCTCAACATAAGCATAAAAATGTTAAAGGAAAGAAATATATTGTTTCTTGGATTTCATTAAGTATAACCACGTGGCCCGTGTAAAATCGTCTACAATGGTTAAAAAAAAGATTACAACCATCATGACTAGTATGTCTATGCGGACCCCAAACATCAATGTGAACCAATTGAAAACATTTAGTAGTCTTGATATGACTATGAGGAAATGGCCTTCTGGTTTGTTTGGCAGCAGGTTAAATAGTACAGAAGGTAGATTCATTAATCTTATTTACATCAATATTTGGAAGTAACATCCTGAGTTGTGAAAAAGGTAAGTGACCTAGTCTAAGGTGCCACAACTTAGCTTGGTCAAAATTTGTCTTATTTGAGTTGACAGAATCAGCAGCTACACATGTAGATTGTTGTTGAATGGAGGAATTAGTGGAATGAGGAATGTCAGCATAGTAAAGGCCATTCGAAAGTTTACCAAGAACCTTTGTCCTTGAATGGTCCTGAAGTACACAAGTTCATTAAGAAAGAACACAACAGTGCAATTATCAAGACAAAGTTTAGGAACCGAAATCAATTGAATTGAAAAGCTGGGACATAGAGCACATTTTTGAGCAAAATACCATCCATCAACATAACATCACCACAAAGATCAACCATCACTTTTTGACCATAAGAATCGTAATGCAATATATATATGTATCATCTCTAGCTAAAAATTTATTTACATTCTGTTTTTTAACTGAATAAATTAACTTATCTCGTTTGGCAGGGACTAAAGAGAGACTTATGAAAAAGCTAGGGAGATTCGAGTGTTTAGCAGCACTTGAAGCCGTTAGTTTTGAAACCCTAATGTCCTCCACATTTATAGAAGATCAATCTTCTAAGTGTTCCATCCAACCTTGTTCAACACCAAGCTATGTCTTGTCTAGTGAAAGCGACGAAGAAGAAGACGAAGAACAAAGTCATGAAAACAAAGTCGAAAAACAAGCACAAGACCTACTTAACATTACAAAGGCCAAAATACCAAAAAAAATCACCCACAAAATTGAGTTTGAAAATTTGTTACTAGATTTCTTTCGAGAAAATGTTACCAAAAAAACATATGTCACGTTGCTAAATGCGGCCGAGGATTGGCTTAATGGGCACTATGATAAGTTAATATTAGGGTGGGAAGTGAAGGATAAGAGGCAAGCTTATATTAAAGACATGGAAGATGAAGGTTGGTGGCCTACAGATGCTAATTTACAAAAAGAAGAGGTAACATCTAAGCTTGGAGAAGAGGTTTTGGCTAATTTATTGGAAGAGCTTATTGTTGAATTTTGCTCTTCTAACTCCTTTGCAGATTAATTTATAGAGAATTAAATCTTGTCTCAATTTGGCATGTACGAATTTCCTTAGGTAAGATACTAGATTTAATTCTCGGTGCCAAGAGATACTATATGTGAATATTTGGTAGGGTTCTAATGGTAAATTAGTCTTTAATAAGATAGGAGATAGCTAGCACAAAAGAGTTGATCTTCTAATGTAATGTATGTTGTTCTTCTTTTTCTTTATCTCAAGAAAAGAAGATGGAGATTTTTGGACTAATTTAATTTTTTTTGCAATGTTTTGTAAATGCACTTGCATTTTGTGTGGTTATTGGGTGCTAGTACCCATTAATAAATGGTTTACTTATATTTGGGTTATGTTTAGTCACTCTAATGAACTCAATTAGATTAAATTTACTAAATTGAATTGAATTTAAAGCAATTCTTATATGAAATTGTGTTATGGTAGATAGGTTAATACAAGTAGTTTAATAGAATAAGGAATGTAATAACTAAAGTGTTAATTTAAAATCTAAAATAACATGTTAAAATTAAACATTTAAAAGTGAGTATTTGAGTATGAATATTAATGTTTTAATAGAATCAACACAAATTTTCATTTAACACTAATTCTTTATTGAGACCGTCTCACCATGAGACGACATCAATTGAATCGGCTCAAACTCTAAAAAAAACTGCTACCATATATAATTCGAATTTCATTGTTTTTTAATGTTTTATTACTAATGGGCTGCTTGTATGGGCTCATCTTACGGTGAGACAGTCTCATATAAGACTTGTTGTAAATAGGAAGTATATAAGCTAAAAATTTTCTATTATTAGGCTATTTAATCTAAGTATGAGGCATGTCTCACAATAAGACTGGCTCAAATAAGAATTTGTGTTTGTATTAAATTTTAGATTTGATTTCGATTTTGGGGTGGATAAATTTTAAGGTTTGATCCTTGTCCAATTTGATTCAGATTGGGATATCTTCTTTTGGGCCGTGTATGAAGAGGTTCAGACTTGGGCCAGTATTATCAATAATGGGCTCCTCACTATCCTGACATTATCGTCATTTGTTTTTGAGCTTTCGGGCTAAAAAATCTTGTAAGATCCAAATTTAAAAAGTAAAAATTGTAGTCTGTTTGTAAAATGTGTTAAAATATATAGATAATTAAAATTTTATTTATTTCGTCTTAATATATATATATTTTTTTTTAAAAAAAAAAAACTTGATTTTTGCTTACAACTTTTTCAACCCAAGCCTTAGTTCTTGGGTCACAGCCAATCTCTCCTTATTCCCTTCTTTTTGTAAATATTATTGGAAAACTTGGGGTTCCTTTGCAATTTTTCTAATAAATTTTTTACATTTTAATTATTTTTTATAAGTAAGAATACCTAACACAGAGATCTAATATCAGAAAAACATACAATTAAGATTGCATGATGATAGTAATGTTTGGTTTTAAAAGACGATCAATATAGAATTATCCCAACAATACTTAATTTGTTTTAACACATAATATAAGACGTTTATTACATAAAACAGTATATATAGCTACACAACATATTATGCAAATTTAATTATTTATTCCAACAATACAAGTTCATATAACCGGATTTGCCATATATTTTATTTCTCGCGGCTAGGGCATCAAATGTGCACACTTAGTGGAGCTCCATTTTATTGAGGCTGTTGTTCACTGAAGTAGCTCCCAACCTTGATCACTCTAAAGCTCCAATTACCAAATACTAGAACCAAAATTAGACATACGAAGATCATGAAATGGAATTTGGACCTTAGCTAGCTAGCTAGCTAGGTTATTAAGTAGCAAGAAGCAATGGGCGGATGTAAAAACTTGGGTCACATTTAGGAGGTTCCTTAACAATATCCACGTATGGGAACCATGGACTTGGACCTTTTTCCGAAACGAATCGAAGAAATTTAACGTCATTTTTGCCGACAACTTGAACATCGGTGATTGTCATGAGCTCACCAACTTGGGCATTGTTAACATAGAGACTCACGGTGACTCCCTTAACTTCTGTTAGCTTATGTTTGGATACAATTGCCGATATTTGTGGTTGACACTCTACTATATTTTTCACAAAAAACATGGTTCTAGTCACTTTACAATTACCGTGTAATTGGATCGATAAGTTGTACGAGTTATCTGATTTATTACGTTCGCAGCTGAAGCTTTTCACATAATCTGGGAAAAGCCCCGTTGGCAAATCATATTCTTGTAACAAATCAGAGACGGAATTGAATTCCGAGCAGTTGGGATTAGTCACAGTGGATGATGTTACATAAAAGAAGAAGCTGAGAGCAACGAAGAGGGAGATTGTAAACGGATTTGTGGCTGGCTTTGGAGACATTTTTATCGATCACTTATAATACGGGTTTTAATTTAAAATGAGATGAAGTAATACTTATGTTTTATGTATAGTGGTGGTGATGGACTAATATGCAATTGATGTTGCTCTATTTATAGACTATAATTGTGTGGAATTTTTTTATTAAATTAAAAAATTATTTAATACCAATAATTCTATTTGTTTTAGAGGGATTGCCAAACTTTTTATTTTAGTTTGTTTTATTGACTTTGCAATTTTTCTATTTTGAATGATGTTTTTAACATTTTTATTTATTTTTATCTTTATATATATTTTTCACTTTTCATCCTACCTATTATACAAAATTTAGTAGTCCATATCAATTTTTTGATATTTATATCAATTCTTTTTCGTGTCGGGGGACTCTTTTGGCCGCACTCTCCTTTATGGGTATGAGTTGTCGCCGTCCTTCCTTCCACATACCCTGTTCATGGTTTTTTTTCTATAAGTGGGATACACTGGATAAGATGATGATAAGAATGATTGATATTTGAATTTCTTAGAGATGGAGGGAGAAGTACTATTCAATGGCACGTAAATTTTCATGTAAATCATTTTAGTGTTTGCCTTCTTGCACTATTTGATTTTTGGCATGCAACATCCATGATGTTTTTGAAAAGATGATTTAGGAATCTTTTTTCAGCTTTCTACTATTACGTTTTGGCACTATTAATGACGTGTCTAATTAATTATTTGTTAGCCTTTTTGTTAAAGTTTGTTTCTTTACATGCTATCAGAAGTCAATGTGTAATGAGTTCGAATTTCAACTACCTTTTAGAATCAAGTGATCGAAATATTTTAGGCAAAGTAAAGAAGCCTTACGCTATATCCACACTTCTAATTCAAATGATTCTCGCATGTTACATATTTTGAGTCTTCAACCATCAGCTTAAGCTCAACTTAAGCTTAAACTTTTGGTTGATTTAGTTCATTCACGTTATCCTACATCAATGTTTAAGTATTAATATCCATCCCAAGCTATTGCATTTCATTTATTTTGTTAAACTTTACATATGCAAGTCAAGAAAATTGACAGAGATTGTTTAATTTACATAAATGAAATCAAAATATTTCGTTGCTCTAAAATAAATGTATATATAACCCCACATCATATAATTAGAGAGAAATTGAATAACATTCAATTAATGCGCTACTCATCTTATTACCAATTATAATTTTAGGATAGAACCTAATAACTTGTGTGTAGTCAATTCTTTTTATGCAGGTCTTGTTGTGTACAAGTCCAATAACAAATTTAATAGACTAAAAGTGCTCAAATGAGCACATATTGCGGTTGAACGAGCACCAAAACCTTGTTCAACTTTCCTTCTTCCCCCAAGCATTATCATCTGAACATTCCTGTTCTTCCATATCCTCCTAGATGTCTTGCCTTCTTCTAACAAATGCTGAATTGGTGTAGTATGTTTTGATCACACAAATTTTTGGCAATCTTCATTTGTATTCTCTATCATTTCCCTATAAAATATGGTAGAATTTATGGAAATTTACTTGCACTCTAGACTAGGCTCACACCCCCTAATCTACTTTTTCTATAAATTATTATGGATGCAAATTTCTTTGGATGGATCTTATTTTATTCAAATTTGAAATTATTTTAACAGGTAATAATTTAGAGACATTGCATTTGATGTTGTTATTAATTTCAAAAAGTAAACAACAAATAGAAAAAAATTGGAAATTCACAGAGAAATAGGAAGAAAGTAATGCAATTAATTTTAGGAAGGCTTGCATCACTTAGGCCGGCCCTTCAACTTAAACAACCACATAAAAATTGTTCAGTTCATGAATATATCTATCTAGGCAAATCCTGCAAGTAGAAAGGGAATACAATCTACCTACTCGAGTTATTAGAGGCGGAGCAAAATTGATAAATTTTAAAAATTATAATAGGAAGGTAGAAAGCATTATTGTAGAGGGTAAAAGGAGTTGAGGAAGACCCAGGAGAACTTGGGGTGAGCAAATAAGAGTTGACTTGCATGAGTTAAACCTCTCTGCGGACCTGAGTAGGGATAGGAGCAGTTGGAGACACCATATACATGTCTTAGATTACTGATGTTCTCTTAGTTTACCTTTTAGTGTCTTTTACCTCTTGTTGTATCGTTTCCTTTCTATTAGTTCTTTGTTTTCTTTTTGTAGTGGTTCTACTTTTATTTTTATAGGGCTTTAAGTTATCTTTCACTTATAATCACATTTCTTTATCTTTCTCGAGCCTGGGGACTCCTTTGGTCGCGCTCTCCTTTATAGGTATGAGTTGCCATCGTCTTTCCCTCCCCAGACCCTGGCCTTAGTTTTCTATGAGTGGGATTTACTGGGTAGGACTATGATGATGATGATATACTATATAATTTAATATTGAGGCCCTTAATTTTTTGGAGTTTGTGTGGTGTAACATGTTGAACATGCTCACCCTGCGAGCTTATTTGGTAAATAATTAGTTAGTTTGTTTTAGCTTTTGACTTGTTGTTTGATTAAATAATCAAAATTCTTATTTATCCGAGTTTTATACAACAAACAACCAGGTAATCAACCAGGTAAATAATTGTTGGTTTTTAGATCTTGCTAATCAAAATTAGAATTCTCTCAATTACTTAATATGTAATTGAAAGTCAATTACTCAATTTAATGGTTACAATTGCTTAATGGAGAAAAATAAAAGAGATATTGAAACTTTATTCTGTATTTTAAAATAAGTATAAAAATAAATAATAGAAAAAGTAATAAAAAAGGATTCTAATACGCTAATTAAATAGTCAATAGCCAAATAGGCCGACACTACTAATTTATCAAATAAGCTAATTGAATAATAATTAACTATCAACATTTCAGACCCAAGAACCAAAACTCCCAATTTTCTTCTGTCTCATCCAACTTTTCTCACATTTTCTTCACATTTTTCCACTTAGTCAAACTTAGTATGCCTTTTGTCCAAGAGTTTTGCTACATACAACCTATTTTTATTCTGAAATACTTATTATATTATATGTATTGACATTACTTATTACTTAAACTTATATTATATATTACGATTAAGTATAGATATTTTACTTTTAAAAGTAACAAATACTTCATAATAAAACGGAAAAACTAAATAATTATAGCAAAAAAACAAAAAAGTACTCCTTGATGAAAAATTTATGTCTATCCAAATTCACAATGTTATAATGCATTTGTAATACACATGTTTTCAAGGCTTACACAGTGTCCTGTAGCAACTAAATGATGCTAAAGTTGGACCAGAGCAAAGCCACATGGGGCCGAGAGGCCCAGCTCCCCTTGCTAAAAATGCAATTCTTTATAATTTTGGCTTTGGTCCTTTAAAATATGATATATGATTTAAATAGTGCATAAATATAACAAAAATTACTATAGTTCAATGGTTGGAGTAGCATATTTGTAATCTAAGTTAAGGGATCAAATCCTAATATAAACTATTATTTTTTAATAGACTAATAATTTATATTATAATTACCCTTTATCCTTCATAATTTCATATTCATCCTTTTTAGTGTGTGTGTTGATAAGTGCAATTATTTGCACTTATTTATATCATTTTATACTCTTTAATGATGGTCGTTGTTAGTAATTTCGTGCTTATTTTGAAGATTTATGCTACATTACTCATTTTGGTTATTCATGTAGAATTTGAGTGGTTTTGATTGTTTTAAGGATAATTCTTATGGTTTTAATGATGACGGAGTTTACTAAAGAGATTTTAGCTCGGGTGAAGATAATTTACAAAGAAAATGAGCAAAAGAGTGAAAGAGTTTTTATAATGCAAAAGTTTTGAGGTGAAATTTGATACATGTCTACTCTTTTGGTCATAACTTTTGATAGAAAGATTTTATTAATTCAAGGTTTGCGGCATTGGAAACTAGACGTTAAGAGCTTTCCAACGGTATATTATATGTCCAATTTTGAAAATCGAACGAGAAATGATGATTGCTTGAAGTTTGCTGAAATTGTCAGCCAAAAATACCGACTCGGCTTCCTTGACGTGAAAGTGGACGCCGAGTAGGCTTCTTCTAGATTCAGTGCAGCCCATTTTTTAATACTTTAATTTTGTATTATTTTCTTTTATCTTTATTTTTAATTATCTTCTTAGGGTTAATCAAGATATTAAAAAGGATAATTAGGTTAAGCCTCCTTGGAAGAGGAGACCAAGGAGGGATATTAAAAACCTCTTCTCCTTTCTCCTTTTTCTCTCCTCTTCCATCTCTTAGACTACTTTTACCTTAGTTATTGGTTTTGCTCTTTACTTCTTCCTTTAATTTTTAGCTTTTTCATAAAGTTTGCCATTAATCTTCATTCGAGGATTGTAAGTTTCTTTTAGGGGGTATTTGGTATAAAGAATAAAAATGTAATGCAGAGGGAATTCATAGAGGGGTAAGACTAATGTAAAGTGTTATTTTTAAGAATTATTTGGTATACTAGTGGTTATTATGGAAAGGGAAACACTTCTTAGTTTTACACTTTCTCTCTCCTTAAACCATAGCCATCAACCCCTGATAGGTGCAAATTTTTATAACCGCAAGCGCACGGTTGACGTGTAGCTGCGGGTCGAACATAAGGAAGCGAGTTAACAAATTTGTTCAATTTATAAGTACAAGATACGGACAAACAATATAATCGGTTTGAGAATCTAACACTACAATGAACAAAAATCAAAATGATGCAATTGAAACTAATAAATAAAGCTAAGACAATAATTAATATGAAGACGATGATAATAAAACAAATATAGTATGTCGAGAATCATCTAATTCTAACATGGGAGTCAATTACTCTCATAATTGTATAAAATTGAGTCTTTGGCATGATTAAACGTGATCTAATCAAGCTTCCGCTTTATTGATCATTATCGGTTTAAGACCTTACTAGTATTAATCCTCAAACTTCCATTTTATTGGTTAAACTAATAGAAATTTAACTTAAATATACCTCAATCCTAAATTAATCCTAATCTCAAACTTTCGTTTTATTGAAAAACTTAATAAAGATGTTTAAACTAAGGCTCATTAAGCACAAGTTTAATCACATACCCAAATTTCACACAATTAATCGATAAAATATCATCCCATGTTTTGAATTAGAATTTTTTACCTTAACCCTAGATAAGAAAGCAATAAATAAAGAAAACTTACTAACGAAAAGAACGTAAATATAAATTGCAATGAAATTGAAAATATAACAATGGAGCTCCACTAGGGAAGCTCTCAAAAGGGAGAACAACAATAAAGAAAACTAAAAATTAAACTAAAGAAAACTACCCTCATGATCCTCCTAATAATAATAATAATCGCCACTATTTATAATGGTTCTAAAAATTAACCGTAACAAGCTTGTCGGTGGCAAACGCCAACTCGGCGGTCAAGGACCTCAGCAGAAAGCCGAGTTGGCTTTTAATGAATTAAAACAATGATTTTTTCAGAACCTACCGCCGAGTCGGCGTTTTGTGCTAAAAAATCGTAGCAAATTCAAATGGTAGTCATTTCTTGATTGGTTGTCGGAATTGGACATATAATATACCGTTGGAAAGCTCTTGAAGTCTATTTTCCAATGTTGCAACCTTGCATTAATACGATACTTCTATCAAAAGTTATGACCAAAAGAGTGAGCATATATCAAATTTCACTTTAAAACTTTTGCATTTTAAACACTTTTCAACTCTTTTGCCCATTTTCATTGTAAAACATCTTCATTGTAAAACATCTTCAAACGAGAAATAATCTCCTTAGTAAACTCCGTCATCATTAAAACCATAAGAATTATACTTAACATTATCAAACGCTCAAAATCAACATGAATAACCAAAATGGGTAAAGTAGCATAACTCTTCAAAATAAACACAAAATTACTAACAACAATCATCATTAAGCAGTATAAAATGATATAAATAAGTGCAAATAATTGCACTTATCAACCCCATGAAAGCCACCACCAAAATCATAGTTCACCTCATAAACAACCATTGAGCAGATTCAGTACTACATTACAACAATTGAGCAAATTCTTAAGAGAAAACCATTTTATTTAGTGAAAATCAAGCAAGAAAACCTTCAAATGTAAAATACTTTAGACAAAGAATGATGACGAAAAAATAAAAATGATAAAATTGTGAGTTTGTTTTTTAAATTTTCGCAAATTAACTACAAATTTTCAGATTTTGTACCCCTAATTTCATTTTAATTGCATGCAAGAGAGAAAATAAAAAAAAATAGATCAGAAAATCAAGTTATGAGCACTTGAAGAAGAAAAATCTCATCAATTTTATGAATATTGATCGAAAGGTATGAAGATAGATGTTAATTATTAAGTAATAGGGAGAGAGTGAAAGGTAATGGTAATTGATTCAGAAAAATTATGAGCGGTAACAAAGGAGTGGAAACGGTATCCTTTCGGTAACAGTAAGGGTATCAAAATGCTATACCAAATAATTTGTAAGGGTAATGATAAAATGAATCCTTTACCTATCTTAGAGTTTAGAATACCAGACGACCCCTAGTCTTTTAATTTCCTTTGCATTTTGATTCCTTATATTAGTTTTAATCCTTCATTTGTGAACCTTAATTATTGTCATCAATCTTCCTATAATAAAACTAGTTTTGTTCTTTATTTATCGTTCTTTGAATTAATTTTTGTGTTCTTTGGTATTTAATTATTGCTTCTCTTGAATTTGTCATTATCATCATATTCATTCATGTCTAGTATTATCCTAGGGTTTTTGTTTGCTTTCACCATGATTAGTGAGTAGATCCATCTTAAAGGGTTAAGGTTTGAACCTATAAGTCAAGTATGATTTAATTATTGAAAGTGTCTATGAATTTAAGATTAAAGTGGTTAAATTATTCTAATAACCCTAAATAAATATGCTTTATCGGACTAGTCAATAGAACTAAAGTGTGAGATTATGATCGACTTTGCTTTAGGGTAAATTCTAGCTAAATTGTTATTAATTCGTTCAATAAAACTAGTGTGTGAGAATTGAATTAGTAAGGTCTAAATCTAATAGTTAAGCAACAGAGTGAGAGTTTGTGATTAACAAGATCATGTTTAACCACATAATTAATTCGACATTTCATAGACTCTAATGAGAATTTGATCATACAAAACTTTAAGGGATTTCCGACACCCTAGATCTCTTCATCATATAGTTTTAATCCATTTTCTTATTGCATTCTTAGTTTGATAGACAAAAATCAATTAAACTTTTTTTCTCTTCAAGCAATATAATTAGTAGATTTAGCAAGTTTTTGTCCAAACTTCCTTGTGCTCGACCCGTGACTATACGTAATAATTTGTAATACTGTGATTTCATAGAGACTTCCAATGTACATTTAACAATTTTAAAGATAAAACAATAATTTAACACCAATCAATTACCCCAACACCAATAAGTATCCTTCCACCTAGATTGGTGTTCGAAATAACAAAGTAACATAAATAAAAATACACGTGGGATTACAATCCAAAGCCAAAGAACTAAACAGTGTAGCTGCTTATACTATACATTGATACACCAAATAACAACATCCAATTTATTCATCAATAATACAAAACAACTGAACCATGGATGACCTTATTTATTAAGCACCAAGAAGAAGAGGGATGGACCGGATGGTCAAGGTGTTGTCGCATTTAGGAGGTTCCTGAGCAATATCAAGGTAAGGGAACCACGGACTTGAACCCTTGTCCGAATCAAACTGAAGAAACCTGACGCTGGCCTGTCCCACTGCTCGAACATTTTTGATTGTCATCAGCTCGCCAACTTGACCACCATTAACAAACAGTGTAACCGTCACACCTTTCACGTTTGTTAGCTGCTGGTATGATATTGTGGCCGATATCTCGGGCTCGCACACGACTATATTTTTGACGCCAAACATTGAACGAGTCACTTGACAAACACCGTATAATTGAATCGTAAGCTCGTACGAGTAATCGCTGTCGCTTACGCAACTGAAGCTTTTCACATTGTCGGGGAAAATTCCCGTGGGTAATTCGTAACGACGTAATATATCCGGGATTGAATTAAATCCAGGGCAGTTTGAAAGGGCAGAGGATAATGATGTTAGATAAAGGTAGAAAAGAGCAAGAAAGATGGAGATTTTGGCTTGTTTTGGAGACATTTCTAATACAAATTAAATGTGAAGATATAATATTGTTGGTTTTGGTGTGTTTAGAAGCGGTTCTTAGCTCTATTTATAGATGAAGTTCTATGGATTTAATTTCTATTTTAATAAAGATTAAAATTATTTATTAATTCTAGTACCACTTAAATTTTTAAATGAGATATCTTATAATTTTCGTAGAAATAATTATGAAAACTATCACTGAATAATATTGTTTTCTTGTACTATTTGATGTTCGGCAGCATCCATGGGCGGCTGTTATCACGAATAATAGAAATATATTGAGTGTTTGGTTTATGGTATTTTAATTAGATTTTTGTTTGGTTTTGTCTTTTGACTTGCGATTAGGTCAAACACTAAAAAAATATTAGTAAATATCTAGCTTTTAGGTCAGCTGAAAAGCTGATTTTTAAGCCAATAAAAAAGTTACTACGTTAAAATAAAAGAGCTACTCTAATTAGCTTTTTTGTTGACTTTTGCTTATTAACTCATTTTTTTCTCTAATAAACAGTCAACAGCATATATCTAAACTTACCAAATATCTTCATAAACAATTATATTTTTTTAACTAACCTAAAAGCCAATAAAAACAGGTAACATTTTTAACTTGTCAAACAAGTCAATAAAAAATCAACAACCAATTACAAACACCCTACTCTATATCCCTATGAATTTTCATATGAAATCAATAAATGTGAATTTAGGTTGCAAATTCAAAGTTAGGGAAAAAATGTATTTCATCAATTTATTTCCTGACACTATAAATGACGGTGCCAAGATTTTGTATCTATGACCTATGGGTGTGAAATAAATCAAACTAGTTTCACAAATTCTCATGAAAAACGGTTTCTTTGAAATTAGTTTAGTTAAGCTTTAATAGACTGAGTTTTACAGACATCTGTCAAAAATATGATCTCTTAAGAGATCAACTGAACTAATTTATGTAATGATGAAGAACATTATAGTCTAAATTTATAAATATTGAATTTGAAATTTATAAAATTTAAGCTAATAATCTTAATGTTTATCAAACATTTAAAAAATAAATTAAAAATGTAATAATTAGTTAATTACAATAAAAGTTAGGATTACCACTACTCTCAAACAAAAACCTTTTTAATTAAAAGATGTTAATAATATAACATCGTATTTCTCATTTTAAGACTATTTTATGTTTTTTGGTTTTAGTATGAGTTGAGTTGAGTTGAATTGATTAGACACATACTGAAACCATTCAGGGCACCATGCAATCATCCATGGCAAGATTTGTTCCGAAATTGAATATGCAACTTAATCTGATTCAAAATATTTATATATAGTTAAGAATTAAAAATTAACCCAATTCGAGATATTGTAAATGAAATTTGTTTGAATACCAAGTGAACACCTCCATTCGTTGCGTGTCCGAATCGTTCATTCTGGTGGCCGTATTTGTGGTGGGCCGTGGGCGAGTGGCATGCACAAATTTTCATTCATCTCACATATTCCATTTTACATGTAATCAATAATCATCAATGGGAAATAAGTATGGGAATTTTAAATTAAAGATAGTTTGATTCAGTTAATTGAAGTTTATGGGATTTTTTGGATCTTCTATCAGTTAATTTATAGATTTTTAAAAATTAAACTCAGTTATTAATTATTTCCAGATAATCTCATTTATTTGCTAGTTTCTCCGTTATTTAATGTTCTTTCCATTCAGAATATTCCACCTTAAGGAGAGATAAATTTAATTAATGTTTTTTGATATATATTTAGAACATAAAATATATCCATGTGAGATTTCATTAGATTCGTCTTAATATATACTTTTTTATTATGTATTTTTTATAATTTTTAATTATATGTATTTAGAGATATTGAGGTTTAAAATTTACTTTAAAAACTGTGAAAAAATAAATGAGAAGAACAAACAAGAACAAAGAGAATAGTATTCTTTAGAAATACCCTCAAAGGCCTCAAATCACCTAAAATATGTTTAGTAGATTTTTGATTTTAAAACTAATTCATATATTTAAATAAATTATTTGAATTGAAAAGAATTCTTAAAAGATTAATATTTATTGTTAGAGGTGGTTAAAACAGACTGATGACCCGATTTTACATGATCTTGTAACTGAACCCGATTTGACCCGACTTTAACAGTGCTATAGGTCGGCTTTGTGCAGGCTATTCCTCCCCTCCCTCCTATGAGACCAGCCAAGGCTGTGCGACCGGCACACGGTACATACTCCGTGACCTTTGCTTCCCCGCTTGTGTACTTGAAGGAATGGAGTAGGTTCCCCTATAGTGGCCGCGTTGGTGAGCAGGCACTTCGTCGGGCATCTGTTCCATCAGAGGTTGAACCTAGTTACGTTGACTGGTTCAGAGTGTGCTCACACCCGAACGTAATCCTTGGCGAAGGACCGAGTGCCGGTTTTGGTCTATCTGAAAGCAAAGCTGAATACGTTAGTTTTTTAAATTAATTTGTTTTCTCTTGTGTCTTTCTGTTATTTGGATGTTGTTTTATATCTTATTCACACCCTTTTTCCTTTTTTCAGTTTCTCAATGAATGACCGAATCGATTCGCTCCATTGGCGAGACTTCCTTCTGTTGCTGAAATGAACCCCCGGGAAAGACATGCTTCAAATGTATACCTTAATGATTGTAAAGATTTATTTACTGAATGACAATCGTTTAAGGGGCATGGCCCTTCATAGTACTCCATAATTGATGAATATCATCCACATACAAAGCACCGTGTGAACCGATAGACATATATAAATAACAAGCACACGGCAATCCATGGGTGTGTTGAAGTACACAACCGCATTTGTTAAATACAAAATCACCCAATTCTAACATATGGTTATCCTCAAGCTGCAGCTGCTTCAAGGCGTATATAGATTCGTGGCGATATAAAGGTCTAAAGAAATGTTGTCGCATCGACCTTGCTACAGAATTCATGGATTCCTGTAGCGCTTGTCGGATCCTGGCTTGCTGATTTGTAATCTGTGCGTGTACCCTTCTAAACAGGGTATCAAATGAGCTATTACCGCTACCAAGGTAATACTTGAAAGATGAGTGTTGGCTTTCAACTCTGCTGGTAGTCTGGTTTCCGCAAGTGGTTTGTCTGCCTTTAGTGGCGCCTTAATCAATAATGAATCTAAGGTTGGATACTTACTCTACATTTTATTATTCGGTTATAGTCACACAAACCAATAAGTATATACTTTCTTCGTTTTAAAATACTTTTAACACTTATTTTTCACGTAGCCTAATTCTTAATATTTCTAATTATGTATAATAAAAAATTATAAGAAAATTAATATTAATAATCTTTTGTATTGAGACAAATCAAATAAAATCGCACTTGACTATGTTTTAACTTTTAAATTAAAACCTAATCATAAATTAGGATGATGAATGAATAGTTCATTATTTTGCAATATTGCAAGTAATTTGTAATGCTACTTTAATTGTCGCTCACTTAGCATAATTATCCATTTTAAGTTTGTCCCTCTTATTTAGCATCATCTATATTTTTAGACAATATTCACCACCTTTTTTTTAATGTATTTATATATTCTAACTCTTTTTTAATTTCATTTATATATATCATCTCTTTCTTTATTTATTACCAAATATTTACCTTTTCCTTAAAATGAATCAATTTTTCTTTACTATTGTCCTAGAGGGACAAAAGGGTATATACATATTTTGTCAAAAATGATTTTTTGGGACAATAAAAATCAATTTTATACTACACCAAGCAATAGTGACACTATATATAGTTAGTCAATTTTTGTAATTGATTGCTTTAAAATAGTAAATAATAACTTTAACTAACTAAATGTAAATAAGTCAGTTTAATTAATAAAGATAGTTTCACTATCTAATCATTAGCTATATTTCCACCATGTAACACATCTTTGTGTTTTGGCTTATGTTAATGTTATCAAGATTATGCTAAAGTCTGAAGAATACATAACAAAAATAAGTGGAACTTCTGGAGAATATGAATTCGCCAATAATGAACGTGTGATCTCCACATTGAAGATACATACAAATCTTCGTCAGGATGGTTATGGACCATTTGGAACCGGGGAGGATACCAAAAATTGTAATGTGTTTTCATTTCCTGACGAATTTAATGGACGCATTGTTGGATTCTTTGGACATGCTGATGACTACCTTTATTCTCTTGGAATCTATGCTCAATAGGTAACCTCAATGCTTATTAACTTCAAAATTAGTTTAAGGCCCATAGCAAAAGGATAAAAAGGTCCTTAAAAACTTAAGGCGAAGTAAATTATATAATACTCTTTTTGTTTTGTATTGTTGAAATTTTATCTATTTTATATAAAATATCCGAATAACTCATATTGCATAGCAAATAACATAAATTATAAGTAATTTTGGGCCCTAAAAAATTGGGCCCCTGGCGAAAGCCCACGGCTATGCTTGGTAATTGATATATACTTCCTACATTCAGCTAAATTACGGTTATTGACAAGTTTATCGTTCAAGCATATTTTATATAGTATGGTTAATATTTAAGAAAAAACATAATCAAGTTACATCTTATTTGAATCGTTCAGTCGCATATTTTTATTATATTAATTATTTTGAAATTTTAGTTATGCATAATTAGTATATATTGAATCCAATTCAATTTTTGTGCTATATGGAACAGAATGATCTTAAGTTTAGGCAGTGCTTGGATGTTATGGCTCCCACCAGCAAAATGGCCGATTCACGATCTTTCTATTTATGTCTGCATTTAATTAAAGAGTTTTAAGTGTATTTGTTATTTTCTTTGATTCTAATATTTCCTTCAATAAGCCATCCACATGTACTATCAATTTGGGTTGCCCTTTGAATTAAATATGATTTGTTGTAATCTTAATCAGTTATTATTACTTTTTACTAATTTCCTTTCAATAATACCTACTTTTGATTAATCATAAATAATACTAATTTAGGGATTTTTTTTCTAGAATAATAGTACTTTATTAGCTAATTTACTAATTTTTTTGTTATATAATCTCTTATACTTTAATTTTTAACATGTTAAGGATATTTTAGGAAAACACCCCTTTAAATTGGTATTAGTCATGATTAATCAAAAATTACTATTATTACAGAGAAATAAATTACATTATTTCTGATAATTTTTTCTAAAGGAAACCAGCAAAAGGATTTTTTTTGAAAGATAAAACTCTTAACTTTAACGTACAACAAACAAGGTAACTCTAGTAAAGCCAACCACTATTTTCAAACTAAAACTATTTAACAAATATTCTAACCAAAAAAATTTAAAAGCATTCAAAAATAATCTTTATATTTCCAACTATTTAACAAATATTCCTCCAAAACTTGCATATATTTTGTAGTAGTTATACAATTTTATATATTCTTTTTATATTTATTATACGTGATGTTATTTTCTTTGAATTAAAAAATATTATTAAGTAAAGTGTCACAAATTGTAGATAACAACGTTAAAACGTATAAAAACTTTATAAATGATGATTAAAAAAGCGCCGCATACGATAAGTTGATTGGAATATGGTAGTTTTTATTTTTTTTATTTTTTTGAAATTACGAACGTCTGTCGAAATATGATGGTTTTGTTAGGAATATAGTGTTTTATAATAAAAAAATATTTTTACAGATTTATAAAAAAATATTTAATAAGTAAATTTGAAAGCGAATAGCTCAGGCCCAACAATGATAGAACTATGAGTAGAAGATGAGTGAAAAAAAAGCATAATCAAGAGACACAACAACAATCAACACAATGTGTTTATGAGGTATCCAATGATACCTCCCCCTCAAAAGATGATTACTTTCATTAATCTATTCAACAATACATTAATGACTAACCAAACGCACATGAGAACAAGCTCTTAAGATAGTGCTTCCATTCCATAGTGAAGATCACCTACAATCTAATACATAGAAGAAGAAACTCTCTTGGTTCTCAAACCCTAGCCTTTCTAATGCGCATTAGCCTTACCACACTCTTCTAATGATGTTCTTAGAAACTTTTATATAGTCCCATAACATATTAAAAGCCCTAGGTCGAAGCCCTAAATGCCCCAAGTAAAACAGTCCACGAAACAGAAAGTTGCGAAATTGGGCCCTGTACCACGCTCGACTGAGCCAACCTGCTCGACCAGTCGAGCGGGTCTTCCACAGCTTCTGATCTTCTACTGTGTTGCTGCCTCGCTCAAGCTAGTCCCCTTCTGTGCTTTGCCTCGATCAAGGCACACTCCAAGACCCCCTTGGTGCACTCTCTTGCATTGATCAAGCTCTTCCTTGTGCATCACACTCTTGTTCTTCGTTGCACCTTCATCACGGCACTCTAAAGATCCTCCACATAAGGATAATTTGGTGCTTGCTCTAACAAAATTATTAACTATATTTATAGCCAAAAAGAATTAGTGTAAATGATTTAATCACAGTTTTTTATTTGAAAGATAATCATATAGTTAAAATAATAATAGTATAATAATTAATTGCCTTTCCAGCATAAGTGTAAATGTTTCACAAATCGGCAATGCATGGCAAACAATTCATTAACGTTAAAATTCAGAAAACAGAGTCATTTCAAAAATGTCCATGACAATTTTGACGCTTGAGTTATTTTTATGAGAGGTCGCCTTTTGATGAGTTAACTTTAAAATAAAGAGTTTATGTGCTAATAATTATGTTAGTTGGACTATTCAACGCAAGTATGAAGCGTGTCTCACTATAAGACTGTTTCATACAAAAAAATTGTATTACCATTTGTATATGGTTAATTAGATCATTTTTCATAATTTTCTAGTGTATTTCAAATCTTAAAATTAGTAAATATACTTTCTAAAACTCGAATATTATCACAACTTTTTAATAAACAAAAATCATATTTTTAGCAACCCAAAAAATTAAAGAATTTAGATCAAGGTCAAGGCGTTTTTATTTCTTTTCACTTACAAAGGCGTAATTTGTAATTTGATTGTTAGCAAAACCTTAATGTTAAGATTTTTTTATTATCAAATAGATTTTCGTGTCAATTACGATTCATGAATTATTTAAATAAAAACAGTAATCTTATATGTGTAATTAAATTATTATATACTCCTAAGCATATTAAAACTATAAATTAATTTATTTTAATCACTATGTAATTAAGACAATATTTGTTAATTCTAATCATTTCTTCGTTAATATATTGTATAGATACTAGTGTATTGGGTCGTGGGGTTGCTATTCCCTTAGCTCTTCTACATGCAGGGACAAATTAGATGAAAACTATGTCAATTTACGTATTAACTTTGAGCTATTCCCTCAGCTCTTGGAATGCCATGATTTTTATTCAGTTTCTCCTACCATATTTATTCTATTTTTATTTTAAATCATCACTCATCCCTTTTATTAATTTTCATCTATATATGTATATTGTTTTTCATTTCCACCCACATTTTCTTAGCTACTTCTCCAAAAATTACATTTTATATTTTTACTTACTACATAATATACTTTTAGCTAGTGGAATATAATTTTTAGCGACATTTAATTTAAATGCACTACTTTATTTCTAATGGTATATATAATGGATTTAATGATATTTATTAGACACATTAGCAACATAATAAAAAATCATACTAAAGATTTTCAAGAGATAGAATCTAGTGACATTTCTCATAAATGTCATTATAAACTATAGTAACAATTATTTGTCACTAAAGGCCAAATAAAATGTCAGCAAATCACTTAATACTCACTTTACATAACCCGAGCATGATCAACCCCTAAACAGTAAAGAAGGGCTTTAAGCCACTTTAACTCAGAAGTGATAACAACCATTATCCTATATTCTGCATCAGCCAAAGAACAAGACACAATACTTTGTTTCTTGTTGTTCCGGGACACATGAGAAGCCCCAAGAAAAATTAGCCAACCTGAAAGAGAACGTCGAGTCAAAGGATAACCTGTCAAGTTGAATCACACCAACCAGAAAGATGCAAATCACAGTCACTACTAAGAAAAATTCCCTGACCCGGTGATCCTTTTAAGCAACGCACAACATGAATAAACATGTATGAACTAAGCCAATATGTGTACCCCATAAGTCAAATCAAGACGAGTGGAGGACAAAAAATGAGACGCCCCACAAGTACCTGTTAAATAGAAAAACTAAGTAACTAACTACACATGAAAATAGGGAGTTTATTCCATGATCCACTTACTCTTAAATAGTAACTACCCACTACTTTGACTCTTACTAACATAATTTAAATCAATCCAACATTCCCCTTGATTCAAAATTTCATAAAAAACAATCCTTGACTTGAACAACTTGAACTTGATTTAATTTAACATACTTGCATCACCACTGAAACTTAAAACTTAAAATTTTAATGATACCCAACACATCACTATATTACCCCCGAACAAACCAACACAATAAGCCATTGCGATGTGACTTTAACATACATTCACCACAAAAATACAATCCATTGCGATATGACTTTAACACACATTCACCACAAAAATACCATCCATTTCCATGGATCAATACTATACCACACAAGAACACGTAAAGAGTATTATTTCATGAACAAACACTTGACTTCATAACCACGATCATAACTTAATAAATCGTTTCTGCCTTGAACACGACTTTCACACTTGTGAAGATTGCTACTAAACCTCAACTTACTCAATACCCCTCCCTTTTTCATCATAACACTCGAGCAAACTTTTTTTATAAGCTAATTAAAAGGAACCCATAAAACACATAAAAACATAAAAGCCAACACTTGACATTATTGGACATCAAACACTCATAACAATTTTAATTCACTTAAAATTACATGTGTTTTCTTTCCCACACAACTTACCATTTTCTATTACTCATACTCACTCTTTTTTTGGTGAAAAACATACTGAAAACAACTGACATAACACCCAAAACACTCGTTACTCAACAAAAACTGACATATAACCACACCTACAAACAATTTTTTTTAATTGCCCTCACCACCTTCTTTATCTCTTCTCTCTTTTTTTTTTTTTTTTTTTTTTTTTTTTTTTTTGTTTGCCTCACTACTCCGGATTATAAACGCTGGCTCTTGATGCCTTGTTGAGAGAAATACATAAAAATGTGTAACACTAACTTTCTCATTACAATGATCCCATAACTTACTCCAACTAATTAGTAATGACTCTTAAATAGTAACTACCCACTTAACCACTAGTTAGACTCTTACTAACATAATTTGAATCAATCCAACATGTTTCCACTATGGTCTATGATAAATTTGATAAGATCAAAATTTATAAAATATTTTTAAAAACTTTGAAATTATTGGGACTTACTTGAAATACTTATTAATTTGTGGTAAAATAAAACTTTTGTTTTGGAAATAATTTACTTTTTTTAAGTATTTTATTTATTTGCATATAATCATTTTTAAAAATTATATATGAAAAATCAATGGCAGAGATTTTACGGTGTAAAAAATTAATAGTTAAGATTGTTTGTTTATTGTGGTAATTGGCTTCTAAGTACCCCATTAAAGATTATTTTTAAGAAAAATATTTTTGCATATTTGTAAAAAAATCATTAAATAAATTATTAAATACATTTATAGTCAAATAGAATTAGTGTAAGGGATATCATATATCAGATCAATAGTTAAAATAATACACTCTCCGTTCTTTAATGTTCTTATCGTTTGGAATATTCTACCTTAAGGAGAGACAAATTTAATTAATATTTTTGACGACATATTTAAAAGATAAAATATATCTATGTGAAATCTGTTTATTCGTCTTAATATATACTTTTTTATCATGTATTTTTTATAATTTTTTATTATGCGTATTTATTGATAATGAGATTCAAACTTATCTTCGAAAAGTATGAAAAAATAATGGAGAAAGAAAAAGAAAGAAGTATAATTATTTGATATTTTATGTCAACCACACGTACTAATGTTGCAGGCATTAGTTGATTTTTGACAGCATCCAAGGCGTGTAACACGAATTAGGAATTGTAACTTCCAACTTAATTGGTACTATTAATTTGGCACCATCCGATTTTTAATGCATGTATTATTTTTAATGCATGGCAAAACATTCATTAACGTTCAAATTCTGAAAACAAAGTCAAAAAAAGACATTTTAATTAGAGTTGAAATTTCAATGAGAATTTTAATGCATGTATTATTTTTATGAAAGACCGTCTCTTAATAAGACGATTTTAAAATAAAGAGTTCATATATTGATAATTATATTAGTTGGTTTATTTAACCCATGTATAAAATACGTCTCATAGTAATACCGTTTTACACAAGAATATTTATTAATGTTTATATATAGTTGATGGATCGAATTAGGAACTAGACGTTTAGAGAGAAACTAGGGGTTGCCCCTATTTCTGCAAAGATGCGCGAAGATAGATTGAGATGGTTTGGATATATGAAGAGAAAAACTTTTGACGCCCCTGTGAGGAAAATAGAAAGCATCACAGTAGAGGGTAAGAAAAGCCGAGGAAGACCTCGGAGAACTTGGGAGGAGCAAATAAAAGTTTACACCTATCTAATGACCTTGTAAAGGTTAGGAGTAGTTTGAGGCGTCTTATCCGTGTTTGAGACTACTGATTCTCTTTCGTTTACCGATTGGTGTTCTTGTTCGCTTATCTTTATCTTATGTTTTTTTATGTTTAAGGTTCACGCTTGTGTGATAAGATACAGGTTCGCAGAGTTAGTTTCAACTTCACTTATTCTTATACGTTGCGGAAACTTCTCTTGATCTTTCTGGAGTTGAGGGACTCTTTGGTAGCGCTTTCCTTTAAAAGTATGAGTTGCCGCCCTCATTTCCTTCTCAGACCTTGCTCATAATTTATCTATAGACGGGATACATTGGGTATGATGATCGATGATGATATAGTTAATTTAAACATTTTTCATAATTTTCAAGTATACCTCAAATCTTAATATTAATAAATATACTTAATAAAACTCAGAATATTTCATAAACAAAAATCATGTTTTTAGCAACCAAAAAAAAAAGAAAAAAAATTAAGAACAAGGTCAGCGCGCTAATTTCTTTCTCTTTTCACTTATAAAGGCGTAATTTGATCATTAGCAGAAGCTTAATTTATTTTAAGATTGTTATTATTATTTTAGTTTATTGGGTGTGGCCGTGTGGGGTTGCTACTTGCCATTTCCTCAGCTATTCCATGTAGGGCCGGAAAAAAAATAAAACTTTTATCTCAATTTAATTTAATGATTTTGTCCACTCTCTCCTATTATCATATTTATTCTATTTTTATTTTAGATCATCACTTACCCTTTTTCTCTAATTTTCCTATATCATCATCATTCTCAATGTATCAAATTATATATATTTAAAAATTATATAACATTAATATTATGAAAGTATAAGATTAGACGATTCAAACAAGATCTCATTTGACTATATTTTTACTTACATATTAGCCGCAATATATAAAATAAGCTAAAACAATAAATAGTACCCGTATATCTAGTATTTGAGATCAGAGAAAGTATAAAAAAAAGTATTTGGCAACATTCATGACGTGTTTCACAGATTAGTAATTTTATGGATCGATCATGTTTGGTAGTACCGTATTTGATGGAACTCTCAATTCTCATCAATGTACGTCCAAAGCTTCACATGATCATAAATCATTACTATTATTATTAACTAGTATATTGGTGGAATATGTGGATATACGAGTGATTGGTACATATAAATAAAATACAATTATACATATATAAACTAATGATGACAATTTGATTGTGATGAATTTTCAACGTAAAAATATTAAAATTTTACAATTATTTAAATTAATAGGAAACAATTTAAACATCTTACTTAGATGTTTGATTTTTCTTTTTTTTATTTTAATTGGTATAAAATGACAGGGTGTAAAAGTAACTTGCCAAATAATCAAAAATTTAACAAATCTCATTAATACATGTGGCAAAACTCTTAATGAGTGCCACTTTGAATTTTTCAATCTTTTTAATAAATAGTATGATGCCAGAAAGACAAAGCAAGAAGTATGCATTCAGACTTACGGTAACAGATTGAGCGTGATGACTCTATTATTTGTAATTAGTTTAGAAACCCATGTAATGTACAAAGTTTAGTATAAAGACATATATAAATAAAAACTTTAAAGAATAAAACAAGAAAAAAATTCTTTGGTGTAAGAAAAGTAATACTAAATTGATACATTTGGCAAAGTTTTAAGAAATCATTATTTGTTATTTTTCAACTCTTTTTAATAATATTTATGATTTCTTACTTGCGTATAAATTATATTTATTATATTACTTTTAATATTATGATAAGATTATGATTTTGATAACATTATATACTCCTACTATGATATCACAATATTATGATATCACAATATTTAAAATAAATTCTTAAAATAAATCACTAGGTATGACAATAATACATGTTAATTGACAATTTTTCTCTCGAGTTTATTATTTAGCTATGATATTTTGTCGTCATAAGATCGTTAGAATAAGTTATCTATTTTTGAAAACCTGCTTACAATGATGTGTTCACTTTGACAATTAATTATTTAATTAATTGACACATAATAATATGTCAACGATTAAAATAATGAAATTTGGCAAAGCTCTCATGAGCTGTCATCTGTCATTTCACAGCAAAATTATTAAATAGTATGATTTTATTTAGAGTGTCTTTCCACTATAATAAATTTAATAAAATATTGTCGAAAATAAGTAAATTTATTAGCTCTGAATAATCTCTACTATCAATTATTTTTATAAATGATCTCGTATTTATCTATTTTTATCTGACAACACCCCTTGTCATATTTTAACCGGCTATTAAGTATTTATCACCAAAGAGGAGTAAGGATAGATCAACGAAGAAGCATAGTGGAGAAGAAAAAGTGAGTATATAGGTACCTACTATAGCCGATCAAAATATGGCAAGGAGTGTTGTCAGTAAAAAGATATACAAAAGTTAGATTATTAATAGTAGGAATTATTTATGGCTGATGCTAAATGGGCAATAAGTGAGATTATTCAGGATAATTTTTTCTAATTTTAATAAGATTAAAATTTATAATATATTGAAGGAACAATCTAGAGCTTAGAGACTCTTTGATCGCGTCGTCCTTTATAGGTATGGATTGCCGACTTCTTTTTGCCATCCTCAGACTCTGATCATATCTTTTTATAGACGGAGTATATTGGGTACGATGATGAAAAAGAAATGAAGAATAAGAGAGTGCTCAAAATACAAATTGAAATTGTAAATATTTTTGAAGTTTAGAGAGTTGAGTGTTGATACTGCATCTTCATCTTCATCAGTTCTGATATTTATTGCATTTGAGATTATTGAGAATTACTTATAATATTTATTAATTTGTGGTAAAATATAAATTTTTTAGATGTTATATACTAATATTAAGTATTTTATATGCATATAATCATTTTGAAAAATTATGAAAAATCAATGGCATGTAAAAAATTAATGGTTGAGATTGTTTGTTTCATTGTTTGTAGTGGTTGGCTTAAATTACCTCATTAATGATTATTTTAAAAGCAATTTTTGCACATTTAGAGTTCTTGTCGCTACACATAACATATTTTTAGTGCATATATTGTGATATTTAATTTAAATGTCATTATTTTAACTTTTTAAGAGTATGTATATATATATAGTGAATTTAGTGATATTTAATAGACCATTTAGCAGTATAATAAAAATCATATTAAAGTTTTTCACGTATAGGATCTAGTGACATTTCTTATAAATGTCTCTATAGACTATAATATCAATTACATATGTCACTAAAGACCAAATAAAATGTCACTAAATCACTTTATGGTGGAACTTAAAATAAAAACCAATAATTATTACACTAAAAATTTAAATTTGCGACATTTGTTTTAATGTCACTAAATCCTATGTCGCGAAAAATTAATTTTATTGTTGTGCGTTTCACGTAAATTTAAACAGTACAAATTTTTTGGAAAATGAAATTTGTTAATTTTTACCATTGAAATTTTTATTAATTTTCAAATCTAATATCGACCAAACCAAACAAAACATTAATTTGTTTACATGAATTTTATAAGATATTCATGTGACGTCTCTTCTAAAATTGATGTCTAATGTTATATTCTATTTAATGAGTCAATGGATCAGAACAACTAAAAACTTAAACTGATAAATTTAGCCCTATGATATGCTTAGTACGACCAAGTACAAGTATTTGGGATCGATCATTCAAAGGGATGGGGAGATTGACGGAGATGTAAATCATCGTATACAAGCAGGATGACTCGAGTGGCGAGTAGCCACTGCGCTATGTGATAGAAAATTCCCAAGCAAGTTAAAAGGAAAACTCTACCGGGCAGCAATCAGACTTGCTCTGCTATATGGGACCGAATATTGACCAGTAAAGGAAATTTTTGAACATAAGATGGAAGTTACAGAAATGCGTATGCTGAGGTGGATGTGTGGGCACACATTAATGTATCGAATTAGGAAACAAGATTTAGGGACAAACTAAGGGTAGCCCCTATTTCTGAAAAAATGCGCGAAAATAGATTGAGGTGGTTTGGACATGTGCAAAGAAAGACTTTCGCCGCCCCTGTGAGGAGGGCAGAAAACATTATAGTAGAGGGTAAGAGGAGTCGAGGAAGACCCAGGAGAACTTGGGATGAGCAAATAAAAATTGACTTACATGAGTTAAACCTCTCTGAGGGCCTGACTAAGGATAGGGGTAGTTGGCGGCGTCATATCCATGTTTTAGACTACTGATGTCCTCTTAGATTACCTTTTGGGGTTCTTGTCATCTTGCTTCTCTTGTTTCTTTTATTATTAGATTTTTGTTCTCTTTTACTTTGTAGTTGGCCCTACTTATTTATTTTATTTATATGCATTTAATTTATCTTTCCCGTGTAGCTTCGTCTCCTTATCTTTCTCGAGTTGGGGGACTCCTTTGGCCGCGCTCTTCTTTATGGATTTGAGTTGCCGCCGTCCTTTCCTCCTCAGACCCTGTCCATAGTTTTTTAATGAGCGGGATACACTGGGTAGGATGATGATGATGATATGTTTAATACTTCCCTTATTTTGAAATACTTTCTACATTATGGTTATTGATTGTTCAAATTTATTTTACATATTGCGCCTAATATGTAAGTAAAAGAATAGTTAAGTGAAATCTTGTTTGAATCGTCTAATCGCATACATTCATAATATTAATTTTTTATAATTTTTAGATGTGCATAGTTCAATGCATAAATCATCAAAAGAACATATTAAGTTGCGTAAAAAGTCAAATATAACAAATATAATAAAACGGAAAAAGTTTATACAATTTCATACCCTTCGATGTTAATTACTCCATTTATTACTATGTTTCAAGTATTTCACTTAAAATCAAGGATGCATGAAATTCAAATATATTATTTTCTATTACATTAATCAACTTACTTAAAAATTCAATTAAGCTGATAACTGTAGCACAGTTTTACATGAAGTCATTAACTTTAATGAAATTTTATATGACCATCTCTATTTTCTCCATCAATATATATCCAATAAAAATTTTACATTCTCTTTAATTGGCTAGCTTTGTCCTACGTTAATTGGCCATCTCATGCATAGGCGGATCTAGCTTAGAGCGAGGGATTACACATGCAACCCAATCCTCCAAAAAAAATTCAAATAAATATTAGTAATGTAAGTTTTGATCCTAAAACTCCCTTGTTCCAAGTATACACAAAGGATAAAGGATAAAGGACACTCCCAGTATCCCGCACAAATATTTGACTTTGGTCCTTTAAAATATGATATATGATTTAAATAGTGCATAAATATAACAAAAAATACTATAGTTCAATGGTTGGAGTAGCATATTTGTAATCTAAGTTAAGGCATCAAACCCTAATATAAACTATTATTTTTTAATAGACTAATAATTTATATTATAACGTCATTACCTTTTATCGTTCATAATTTCATATTCATCCTTTTAGTGTGTGTGTTGATAAGTGCAATTATTTGCACTTATTTATATCATTTTATACTCTTTAATGATAGTCGTTGTTAGTAATTTCGTGCTTATTTTGAAGATTTATGCAACATTACTCATTTTGGTTATTCATGTTGATTTTGAGTGGTTTTGATTGTTTTAAGCATAATTCTTATGGTTTTAATGATGACGAAGTTTACTAAGGAGATTTTAGCTCGGGTGAAGATAATCTACAATGAAAATGAGCAAAAGAGTGAAGGAGTTTTTATAATGCAAAAGTTTTGAGGTGAAATTTGATACATGTCTACTCTTTTGGTCATAACTTTTGATAGAAAGATTTTATTAATTCAAGGTTTGCGGCCTTGGAAACTAGACGTCAAGAGCTTTCCAACAGTATATTATATGCCCAATTCCGAAAATCGAACGAGAAATGACGATTGCTTGAAGTTTGCTGAAATTGCCAGCCAAAAACGCCGACTCGGCTTCCTTGACGTGAAAGTGGACGCCGAGTAGGCTTTTTCTTCTAGATTCTGTGCAGCCCATTTTTTAATACTTTAATTTTTTATTATTTTCTTTTATATTTATTTTTAATTATCTTCTTAGGGTTAATCAAGATATTAAAAAGGAGAATTAGGTTAAGCCTCCTTGGAAGAGGAGCACAAGGAGGGAGATTAAAAACCTCTTCTCCTTTCTCCTTCTTCTCTCATCTTCCATCTCTTAGACTACTTTTACCTTAATTATTAGTTTTGCTCTTTACTTTTTCCTTTAGTTTTATAATTTTTTCATAAAGTTTGCCATTAATCTTCATTCAAGGATTGTAAGTTTCTTTTAGGGGGTGTTTGGTATAAGGAATAAAAATGTAATGAGAGGGAATTCATAGAGGGGTAAAACTAATGTAAAGTGTTATTTTTAAGAATTATTTGGTATACTAGTAGTTATTATGGAAAGGGAAACACTTCTTAGTTTTACACTTTCTCTCTCCTTAAACCATAGCCATCAACCCCTGATAGGTGCAAATTTTAATAACCGCAAGCGCACAGTTGACGTGTAGCTGCGGGTCGAACACAAGGAAACGAGTTAACAAATTTGTTCAGTTTATAAGTACGAGATATGGACAAACAATATAATCGGTTTGAGAATCTAACACTACAATGAACAAAAATCAAAATGATGCAATTGAAACTAATAATTAAAGCAAAGACAATAATTAATATGAAGACGATGATAATAAAACAAATATAGGGTGTTGAGAATCATCTAATTCTAACATGGGAGTCAATTACTCTCATAATTGTATTAAAATTGAGTCTTTGGCATGATTAAACGTGATCTAATTAATCTCAAGCTTCCGCTTTATTGATCAATATCGGTATAAGACCTTACTAGTATTAATCCTCAAACTTCCGTTTTATTGGTTAAACTAATAGGAATTTAACTTAAATATACCTCAATCCTAAATTAATCCTAATTTCAAACTTTCGTTTTATTGAAAAGGTTAATAAAGATGTTTAAACTAAGGCTCATTAAGCATAGGTTAAATCATAGATCCAAATTTCACACAATTAATCGATAAAATATCATCCCATGTTTTGAATTAGGATTTTTTTACCTTAACCCTAGATAAGAAAACTAATCATAACATGGTGATGAGGAACATGTAATAATTGATAAATAAAACCTTAATTAAAATACTAGACATAAAGATGATGAATAATTTCAATGCACAAAAATAAATAATAAAGCAATAAATAAAGAAAACTGACTAACGGGAAAAACGTAAATTGCAATGAAATCGAAAATATAACAATGGAGTTCCACCATGGAAGCTCTCAAAAGAGAGAACAACAATAAAGAAAACTGAAAATTAAACTAAAGAAAACTACCCTCATGATCCTCCTAATAATAATAATAATCGCCACTATTTATAATGGTTCCAAAAATTAACCGTCAGAAGCTTGTCAGTGGCAAACGCCGACTCGGCGGTCAAGGATCTCAGCAGAAAGTCGAGTGGCTTTTAATGAAGTAAAACAATGATTTTTCCATAACCTACTGCCGAGTCGGCGTTTTGTGCTAAAAAATCGCAGCAAATTCAAATGGTAGTCGTTTCTTGCTCGGCTGTTGGAATTGGACATATAATATACCGTTGGAAAGCTCTTCAAGTCTATTTTCCAATGTCACAAACCTTGCATTAATATGATATTTCTAAAAAAATTATGACCAAAAGAGTGAGCATATATCAAATTTTACTTTAAACCTTTTTTATTTTGAACACTTTTCAACTCTTTTGCCCATCTTCATTGTAAAACATCTTCAAACGAGAAATAATCTCCTTAGTAAACTTCGTCATCATTAAAACCATAAGAATTATACTTAAAATTATCATTAAGGAGTATAAAATGATATGAATAACCATAAGAATTATACTCAAAATCAACATGAATAACCAAAATGGGTAAAGTAGCATAACTCTTCAAAATAAGCACGAAATTACTAACAATAATCATCATTAAGGAGTATAAAATGATATGAATAAGTGCAAATAATTGCACTTATCAACCCCATGAAAGCCACCACCAAAATCATAGTTCACCTACAAACAACCATTGCAATTGAGCAAATTCTTAAGAGAAAACCATTTTATTTAGGGAAAATCAAGAAAGAAAACCTTCAAATGTAAAATACTTTGGACAGAAAATGATGATGATAAAATAAAAATGATAAAATTGTGAGTTTGTTTTTTAAATTTTCGCAAATTAACCACAAATTTTCAGATTTTGTACCCCTAATTTCATTTTAATTGCATGTAAGAGAGAAAATAATAAAAATAGATTAGAAAATCAAGTTATGAGCACTTGAAGAAGAAAAATCTCATCAATTTTATGAAGATCGATTGAAAGGTATGAAGATAAATGTTAATTATTAAGTAATAGGGAGAAAGTGAAAGGTAATGGTAACTGATTCAGAAAAAATATGAGCAGTAACAAATAATTTTGAATACCAAATAATTTGTAAGGGTAATCAAAATGCTATACCAAATAATTTGTAAGGATAATGATAAAATGAATCCATTACCTATCTTAGAATTTTGAATACCAGACGACCCGTTAGTCTTTTAATTTCTTTGCATTTTAATTCCTTGTATTAATTTTAATCCTTTATTTGTGAACCTTAATTATTGTCATCAATCTTCCTTTAATAAAACTAGTTTTGTTCTTCATTTATCGTTCTTTGAATTAATTTTTGTGTTCTTTGGTATTTAATTATTGCTTCTCCTGAATCTGTCATTATCATCATATTTATTCATGTCTAGTATTATCCTAGGGTTTTTGTTTGCTTTCACCATGATTAGTGAGTAGATCCATATTCAAGGGTTAGGGTTTGAACCTATAAGTTAAGTGTGATTTAATTATTGAAAGTGTCTATGAAATTAAGATTTAAGTGGTTAAATTGTGCTAATAACCATAAATAAATATGCTTTATCGGACTAGTCGATAGAACTAGAGTGTGAGATTAAGATCGACTTTGCTTTAGGATAAATTTTAGCTAAATTATTATTAATTCGTTCAATAAAACTAGTGTGTGAGAATTGAATTAGTAGGGTCTAAATCTAATAGTTAAGCAACAGAGTGAGAGTTTGAGATTAACAAGATCATATTTAACCACGTAATTAATTCGACATTTCATAGACTCTAATGAGAATTTGATCATACAAAACTTTAGGGGATTTCTGACACCCTAGATCTCTTTATCATATAGTTTTAATCCATTTTCTTATTGCATTCTTAGTTTGATAGACAAAAATCAATTGAACTTTTTTTCTCTTCAAGCAATATAATTAGTTGAATTAGCAAGTTTCTGTCCAAACTTCCTTGTGCTCGACCCGCGACTATACTTAAACCGTGCACTTGCGGTTCAATAAAATTTGCACATAATGTGTGTTTATATTTTGCTATCTTAATTTTAATAGTGTTTTTTTGAGACTTAGTAGGCAAATATATGGAGTGAAAAACACTTAGTTTTTTTCAAAAAGAATAATTATAGGGAAGCTTTAACTAACTCCATTTAAATATAACTTTTTCTATATTTCAAGTTCCTTTCAATTTATATGATTTTTAAATTTTTATGGGTTAACTTGTTTTTATATAATAAATAATTTACTAGTATATCGACAATTTTGTCCCCCCTAGCTCAAAATCTTGGCTTCGCCTCGGAGTTAGACTACTAATGTACGACCAAGACCCCATTTAGCGTTAAGGATTTGAGTTGTAACTAATACCCAAAAAATGTTAGATTATACGCTAAGTTGTGAAATTTCGTTTTTACCCTTATCTTCTTTCCTGAAAATACAGTAACTTTTTTTCCTTAAAATTCCACAAAATATTATTATACTTTTGGAATTTAAGTTGTTGTAACATTAATGATAGAAAAAACCTTAGTATACGTTAAGTTGTGAAATTCCAAAAGTACAATGTTATTTTGTAGAAATTTTTGAGATTTGCTACCACTCGTCTTCCGCAAAAGTTTATTGTTGCCATGTATGATATCCTTTTTAAAATTCTTCACTAGGATTAATAGACATGACTTCTTCTTCCTCCCTCTTACGGTCTTACCAGTCAATTGCAAAACAACATGTGGCATGGACCCATGTTTTTGAACCTCTCGACCGTTTGAAAGATAAGGTCACGCACTTTTGGATGAACAACATGTTTTAGGTCATTGTTAACAAAGAAATCGTTTGTGCCCATGAACTTTTTTAAGTCTGTCCATTTTATTTTGCAATAATTTTCTTTTATCCAAATGTTTTCATTACTTTATTTTATTCACATCCGCATATTTCAACTCTTCTTTAATATCATCCACACAATTTACATTGTCGTATCATTTTCTTAATCTTCAAAAGGGATTGCTGGAGTAATGCTTTGTAGATTATATGGGTATATGGAAAATTAGTTCATTTTGCTATTTTAGTTTTTTATATTGGCATAAAAAGATAATGGTCAAACCGTCTAATGCTAGTATTTGGTGAATTAGTTGGTTGAAACACTTTACGATCTGTTAGATAATCGTTACTAAATGATGAAAATGAGAATGATTTGTAGTGTAAGTTTTAATGATATGTATCATGTCATTCCTATAGTAATGAAAGTTTGATCTTAAATTTTTTTTTTCACAATTTTTCATTACCACCAATTAACACATGTTCAAATAGTAATGCATTGGAATAAATTTTGTGAAGAAAATAAGGTTGTTGAAAGAATATAACCATGACCATTAAACTTGTCAATTAGATATATTCCTACAAAATTAAACTATTTTTTCATTACCATTTTTACCATTTAGTACCGATAACCAAACGAGTCGTTAATGTTATGAATAAGCATTTTTTGAACAGGTTGCTCCTAATAATGAGCTCAACCCAAATAGTAGAACAAGTTAATAAATTATCTTTTCAAGTCATTCACTTCAATGAGCTACCAGTCATCTGGAATCGGTTGTTTTGTCAAACATTTCTATGTATCGTCGTACCTCTATGAAATTTACCGGAATTGAGGAACTCTCTTGTCTAGCGGTGATTGACTTGATAGATTTTTAAGAACTAAGAAGAGGGGGTAATTAAAGTGCACACGATATTATTACAAAAAATTTATTTTAAAATGAAATTAGGGATGGGCATGGGTCTTGAATTCTAAGGATCTAAATTCGGATCTGGGTCTATGACTTAGGGTCCGGGTTCAAGTCCAGGTCTACACGTTTAAGACCTAGATCCGACCCATGGACCAATTTACAATTTTTTTAAAAAAAATTATATACTAGGATCTGGATATGGGTCTTGCTGAACCCGACTCAGATCTGATCCATGCCCATTCCTAAATGAAATAATTGTTTTTCAAATCAAAATCAAACTCTATAATGAAATGAATGAAGCACATCCCTTACTATTGACTTATATAATTTTATCTTGGAAGAAAATGTAACACAACTTTCCTATAGTAACAATATTACGAAAAATACGAAAAGCAATGTCTAAGTAATAATTTAACTAATTGAAATTTATATTTCATTTTTGACTTTATTTGTAATACTTGTGATTTCATAGAGACTTTCAACATACATTTAACAATTTTAAAGATAAAACAATAATTTAACACACGACAATCAATTACCCCAACACCAATAAGGCAATAAGTATCCTTTCACCTAGATTAGTGTTCCAATTAACAGAGTAATTGTTTTAATTTGACCCGTGAAAGCAAACAACATGCACAAATCTACATAAATAAAAATACACGTGGGAACCAAATAACAACATCCAATTTATTCATCAATAATACAAAACAACTGAACCATGGATGACCTTATTTATTAAGCACCAAGAAGAAGAGGGATGGACCGGATGTCGCATTTAGGAGGTTCCTGAGCAATATCAAGGTAAGGGAACCACGGACTTGGACCCTTGTCCGAATCAAACTGAAGAAAACTGACGAACCCCTGTCCCACTGCTCGAACACTTTTGATTGTCATCAGCTCGCCAACTTGACCACCATTAACAAACAGTGTAACCGTCACACCTTTCACGTTTGTTAGCTGCTGGTATGATATTGTGGCCGATATCTCGGGCTCGCACACGACTATATTTTTGACGCCAAACATTGAACGAGTCACTTGACAAACACCGTATAATTGAATCGTAAGCTTGTACGAGAAATCGCTGTTGCTTACGCAACTGAAGCTTTTCACATTGTCGGGGAAAATTCCCGTGGGTAATTCGTAACGACGTAATATATCCGGGATTGAATTAAATCCAGGAAATCCAGGGCAGTTTGAAAGGGCAGAGGATAATGATGTTAGATAAAGGTAGAAAAGAGCAAGAAAGATGGAGATTTTGGCTTGTTGGGTTATTCCCTCCCCCTTGGAGGAAGGCCCAATTAATATTTTAATTATGGGTTTAATAATAATGGGCTAACAATTATAATATTATTTGTTAATTTATAAAAAAAAAAAAAAATTAAAAACTATAAATACCAAGGAAAATAGGGCAGCAGTTATATAATAAGATTCAGCAATCAAAAAAATTTTTTCACGCACAAAAGAAAAAAAACAGACCAGGAGCGAGGAGAAAAGGTATCGCGGCGTGACTTTTCGGCGATCCGATCGAAGGCCATTCGTGCTCCGTTTTTCGTCAAATTTTGACACGGTGTTCCTGCCTACCTAACCTACATATTCAACGGTTGGATTGTCGTTTTGTACACTGTAAATGGGTAATTTGTATTTTGCCCTAATTTTACCCTAATTGTTATTTTACCACTTTTGAGTGATGTTTTAGGGTTGTTTGGTGTTTGTATTACCTCTAGTATTGTCTAGAGAGGATTTTGGTTGTACCCATTAATTTCATTGGTGATTAGTGGAAGAGTGTGGTACCACTTACAGTCCCGTGGTTTTTTCCCGCATTGGGTTTTCCACGTAAATATCGTGTGTGCTTTACTTTCCGCATTTTTACTTTATTGCGCTTGATTGTGGGATTATTATTATTTGTTTGATTGGATTGGTTATTTTTGCTCATCTAACAACACAAAGGGAGAAAGTGTGTGTATTATATCGCCACTTTTCTCAACATAGTGGTATCAAGAGCTTGGTTTATATTTTCTTGGGTGATACTCTTGTGTTGGTTTATGATGGATGATAAATCTAGTATGCACGGTATGATTTATTTGGACTCTACCAACTACGCTGTGTGGAAAACTAAGATAGAAGATATTCTGTATGTGAAAGATTTGTATGAACCAATCTTAAATGAGTCTATGCCCACTGGTCAAGATGAAAGTAAATGGAAAATTTTGAATCGGAAAGCGGTAGGAACCATTAGACAATTTGTTGATGTTAGTGTGCTCCAACATATTTCAAATGACACGAATGCGTATGAATTGTGGATGAAACTTGAGGCTATGTATGAGAGGAAGAACGCCTTAAGTAAAGCGTCATTGATGAGAAAATTGGTAAAGTTAGAATTTCACGATGTTAATAGCATGGTAGTACATTTGAATGATTTTCAAGGTTTGATTAATCAATTGTCTGCAGTGAAAATGTCCTTAGATGATGAGTTGCAGGCACTATTACTACTTTCCTCATTGCCGGATAGTTGGGACACACTATTTGTATCACTTAGCAATTCTGCTCCTGATGGTAAGTTGACAATGGAGAGTGTCAAAGCTAGTCTGCTGAATGAAGAAACTAGGAGAAAGGAGATGGGTTCCTCCAATCATTCTGAAGCTCATTATGTTGCACAAGAGTCTAATAGGGGAAGAAGCAAAAATCGACCTTCTCGAGGTAGAGACAATTCCAGAGACAAGTCTAAATCCAAGGGTAGAATTATTTGTCATTATTGCGACAAGCCGGGACATATTAAGAGGTTCTGCAGAAAGATGAAAAGAGACAAGTCAAAAGATAGAAAGGGTGATTCATCTGAGTCGAAGTCTGAAGAGAAAAATACTACAGCTCTAGCAATCAGTGATGATGATTTGCTCTTCATTGGTGATAAAGAGTGTTTGAATGTAGCTGGTGATGACTGCAATTGGGTGATTGATTCGGGTGCTTCGTATCATCTTACTTCGCATCAAGACTATTTCTCGTCCTACACTAGTGGTGATTTTGGTAGTGTTAGAATGGGGAATGATGGGTCATCCAGGGTTGTCGGCAAAGGCACTATTTACTTGGAGAGTTCCACCGGTTGTAAGCTAATTTTGAGAAATGTTAGACACGTTCCTGATATCAGATTGAATCTCATTTCTATAGGTAGACTTGATGAAGAGGGTTACTTCAGCCACTTCAATGACGGTAAGTGGAAGCTCTGCAAGGGGAATCTTATAGCAGCCCGAGGTAAGAAGCAAGGTTCTCTTTATATGATGCAAGCGAAGGTTTGCGCGGGTGAGGTAAATGTTGCAGATGAATGTTCTAGTGAGTTATGGCATAATAGACTTGGCCATATGAGTGAGAAAGGTATGCAGATGCTCTCTAAAAAGCAATATCTCCCTGATGTCTCAGGTATGTCTCTTAGATCCTGTGTTGATTGTTTAGCTGGTAAACAACATAGGGTTGCTTTTCATTCTCGCCCCCCATCTAGGAGAAAGTTTCCTCTTGATCTTGTCCACACTGATGTATGTTCTATGGATGCTAAATCCCATAGTGGTGCTCTTTACTTTGTTTCTTTTATTGATGATTATTCTCGAAAAGTGTGGGTTACTGTGTTGAAAACCAAGGATCAGGTACTTTCTGCTTTCAAGGAGTTTCAGGCTAGAGTTGAGCGAGAAACTGGTAGAAAGCTCAAGGTCGTGAGAGCTGATAATGGTGGTGAGTACAGAGGCCCATTTGAAAGCTACTGCAAGGGTCAAGGCATCAAGCTTGAGAAAACAGTTCCAAAGACACCTCAATTGAACGGAATTGCAGAGAGGATGAACAGAACAATTGAAGAAAGAATCCGATGTATGCTCTCTCATGCAAAGTTGTCCAAGTCTTTCTAGGCAGAGGCATTGGTTACAGCTGTGTACTTGATTAACCTTTCACCTTCAAATCCTCTTGATGGTGATGTTCCTCAGAAAGTTTGGACCGGTAAAGATGTCTCCTATAAGCACTTGAGGGTATTTGGATGTCGTGCTTTTGTTCACATTCCTAGAGATGAGAGATCCAAGTTAGATAAGAAGACAAAGCAGTGTATATTTTTGGGGTACTCTGAAGATGCTCTTGGGTACAAGTTATGGGATCCAGTAGATAGGAAAGTTCTCAGAAGTAGAGATGTTGTGTTCTTTGAAGATCAGACTATTGAAGATATTGAAAAGCCAAAGCAACAAACATCCTCTCATACTCCAATCATTTTTGATCCAGTCTTACCGCAGATGACTCCTAGAGTTGAAGGGGGAGATGTGCAGGATGATGATGACAATATTGGTGATGATGGTCATGATGATCAACCTGAAGTTGAGCCTCCAGTTGTTGAACCGCAACCACAGCCTGATGATGTGAGAAGATCTACTAGAGAACCACGTCCTTCCATGAGGTATCCTACTACAAAGTTTGTGTTACTAACTGATGGGGGAGAGCCAGAAGACTTTCAGGAGGCTATGTCACATGAGAAAAGTAAGGAGTGGTATAATGCCATGCAAGATGAGATGAATTCCTTGCATGAGAATCACACTTATGATCTGGTAAAGTTGCCTAACGGCAAACGAGCACTCAAGAATAAATGGGTGTTTAAGTTGAAGCACGGAGAAGATGGTCAACCACCTAGGTTCAAGGCTAGGATTGTTGTGCGAGGCTATGAACAGAAGAAGGGGATTGATTTTGATGAAATTTTCTCTCCAGTGGTGAAGATGTCTTCAATCAGAGTTGTACTTAGTTTGGCTGCCAGCATGAATTTGGAGATTGAGCAACTTGATGTGAAGACTGCTTTCCTCCATGGTGACCTAAAGGAGGAAATTTACATGGAGCAACCTGAAGGCTTCGAGGTCAAGGGAAAGGAGAAACTTGTGTGTCGCTTAAAGAAGAGTTTGTATGGTCTTAAGCAAGCGCCTCGGCAATGGTACAAGAAATTTGAGTCATTCATGTTTGATAATGACTTCCACAAGACATATGCTGATCATTGCGTGTTTGTGAAGAATTTTGCTGAAGGTGACTTTCTCATTCTCTTGTTATATGTTGATGATATGTTGATTGTTGGTCGTGATTCCAATAAGATTGTTGACTTAAAGGCTAGTTTGAGCAAGTCCTTTGCTATGAAAGACCTTGGCCCTGCAAAACAAATTTTAGGCATGCGTATTTCTCGTGATAGGAAAAATAAGAAATTGTGGATATCACAAGAGAAATACATTGAAACGGTGCTGAAAAGGTTCAATATGAACAATGCTAAGCCTGTGTGTTCTCCACTGCCAGTGCATATGAAATTGAGTTCCAAACAATGTCCTACAACAGATGAAGATAAGAAGAAGATGAAAAATGTGCCTTATTCATCCGCTGTAGGTAGTTTGATGTATACTATGGTATGTACTAGGCCTGATATAGCTCACGCTGTTGGGGTAGTTAGCAGGTTTATGTCTAATCCTGGAAAGGAGCATTGGGCAGCAGTTAAGTGGATTCTAAGGTATCTCAGGGGTACTTCTAGAGTAAGTTTATGTTTTGGTCCTGGCGAACCTATGTTGGATGGTTACACAGATGCTGATATGTCAGGTGATATTGATTCTAGTAAGTCTACTTCTGGTTACATGATGACGTTTGCAGGGGGAGCTGTTTCTTGGCAATCTAAATTGCAAAAATGTGTTGCTCTATCGACTACTGAGTCATAGTATGTGGCAGCTGTTGAAGCTGGTAAAGAGTTAGTGTGGATGAGGGACTTCCTTGAGGAGTTGGGTTTGGAGCAAGACGATTATTTGTTACATTGTGATTGTCAGAGTGCCATTCACCTAGCTAAGAATGCTACCTATCATGGTCGAACGAAACATATACGAAGGAGGTATCATTGGATTCGAGATCAGATAGAAGAGAAAATATTTGAGCTTGTGAAGATCAGTACTCATGAAAATGGATCGGATATGCTGACGAAGATCCTTCTAAGAGACAAGTTAGAGGTGTGCCGTTTGAAAGTGGGACTTGTCATACCCCCCAAGTTGGAGTGAGGAGGAGATTTGTTGGGTTATTCCCTCCCACTTGGAGGAAGGCCCAATTAATATTTTAATTATGGGCTTAATAATAATGGGCTAACAATTATAATATTATTTGTTAATTTAAAAAAAAAAAAAATTAAAAACTATAAATACCAAGGAAAATAGGGCAGCAGTTATATAATAAGATTCAGCAATCAAAAAATTTTTTTCACGCACAAAAGAAAAAAAAACAGAAACAGGAGCGAGGAGAAAAGGTATCGCGGCGTGACATTTCGGCGATCCGATCGAAGGCCATTCGTGCTCCGTTTTTCGTCAAATTTTGACACGGTGTTCCTGCCTACCTAACCTACATATTCAACGGTTGGATTGTCGTTTTGTGCACTGTAAGTGGGTAATTTGTATTTTGCCCTAATTTTACCCTAATTGTTATTTTACCACTTTTGAGTGATGTTTTAGGGTTGTTTGGTGTTTGTATTACCTCTAGTATTGTCTAGAGAGGATTTTGGTTGTACCCGTTAATTTCATTGGTGATTAGTGGAAGAGTGTGGTACCACTTACGGTCCCGTGGTTTTTTCCCGCATTGGGTTTTCCACGTAAATATCGTGTGTGCTTTACTTTCCGCATTTTTACTTTATTGCGCTTGATTGTGGGATTATTATTATTTGTTTGATTGGATTGGTTTGGTTATTTTTGCTCATCTAACAACACAAAGGGAGAAAGTGTGTGTATTATATCGCCACTTTTCTCAACAATTTATAGATGAAATTCTATGGATTTAATCTCTATTTTAATAAAGATTAAAATTATTTATTGAGTGTTTGGTTTATGGTATTTTAATTAGATTTTTGTTGGTTTTTTCTTTTGACTTGCTATTAGGTCAAACACCAAATAAATATTCGAAAATATCTAGCTTATAGGCTAGGTTGCACTAAAACGGACACGGACACGGACACGGACACGGGTACGGGAAAACGCCAACTTAAAAATGGCGGACACGGGGACACGTAAATGGTAATATAATAAATATATCAAATTAAAGATAATTTTACAATCTTTCATTTGATATTTGTAAATAAACACTTTAAAAATATAAAACTCACATAACATTCAAATAAGTACCAAATAAACAACAGGAGTATTTAAAAATAGTCATACAAACCAAATCAAAAAAAACCAAATAAATAGGTTTATAAACAACCAAAATTAAAGATTTATAAATTCCATCAAATTCCAGTAATCAAATTCCATCACAGTAATTCCATCAAGATTTATAAACAACCACAACCAATACAATACAATACCAGTAATCAAATTCCATCACAGTCCATCACAGTAATCAAATTGAAATCAAATATCCATCACAGTAACATCTTAATTTACAATACAATACAATACGTTAATATTAGGATTCCAGTAATCAAATTCATCACAGTCCTAAATCAAATTCATCACAATACAATACAATACAATACGTTAATAGACCAATACAATACAATACGTTAATACAATACAGTCCTAAATCCATCACAGTCCTAAATCAAATTTCAGTAATCAAATTCCCTCACAGTAAAAATAAATGTTAAAACAACAGCTCAACAAGATTATAAATTTAAGATTAACACTAAGATTAAAGATTAGAACAAGATTAATATTAGGATTTAGGATAAAGATTGAAAATACCTGAAACAAAATCAAAAAAATCAATTTTTAGGGAAGCGCTGTGCAGTCGTCGAGTATTTGAGGGAGGAGCAGACCACAGCACCACTCAGTGAAGCCGTCGGTGGCGGTGGCGTGGTGGAGGAGCAACCGTAGAATTTTTAGGGTTAGAGGAGTGAGAGGGAATTGAGATTTGAGAGGGAGGGAAATGGAAAAATGGAATGCGTGAGTCCAGTAAGTGAAAGTGAGATTTGAGATGAAAGTAAGTGAGAGGTCAGAGGAGTTTATTACTTTTTTTTTCAGTTTTTTCAATTTTTTTTTTTTAAAAGACACGTGTCCCTTGCCGTGCCCCTTGACGTGTCCGTCGCGTGTCCTAGCCGTGTCCGCGTGTCCGAAAAAATATTAAAAAATTGGACGCTTCATTTGGCGTGTCGGACACGGATTTTCGCGTGCCCGTGTCCGACACGTGTCGGACACGCGACACGTCACATGCCAGGCGTGTCCGTGTTTCGTAGCTTATAGGTCAGCTGAAAAGCTGATTTTTAAGCCAACAAAAAAATTATTACGTTAAAATAAAAAAGCTATTCTAGTAAGCTTTTTTGTTGACTTTTGCTTATTAACTCATTTTTTCTCTAATAAACAGTCAATAACATATATCTAAACTTACCAAATATCTTCATAAACAACTATATTTTTTTAACTAATTTAAAAGACAACAAAAACAGGTAACATTTTTAACTTGTCAAACAAGTCAATAAAAAGCCAACAACCAATTACAAACACCCTACTCTATATCCCTATGAATTTTCATATGAAATCAATAAATGTGAATTTAGGTTGCAAATTCAAAGTTAGGGAAAAAAATGTACTTCATCAATTTCCTGACACTATAAATGACGGTGCCAAGATTTTGTAACCATCACCTATGGGTTTGAAATAAATCAAATTAATTTCACAAATTTTTATAAGAGACGGTTTCTTTGAGATTAGTTTAGTTAACCTTTAATGGACTGGGCTTCACAGACATCTCTAAAAAAGATGGTCTCTTAAGAAATCGACTGAACTAATTTACGTAATGATGAAGAACATTATAGTCTAAATTTATAAATATTGAATTTGAAATTTATAAAATTTAAGCTAATACTCTTAATGTTTATCAAACATTTAAAAAATAAATTAAAAATGTAATAATTAGTTAATTACAATAAAAGTTTGGATTACCACTGTTCTCAAACAAAAACCTTTTTAATTAAAAGATGTTAATAATATAACATCGCATTTCTCATTTTAAGACTATTTTATATTTTTTGGTTTTAGTATGAGTTGAGTTGAGTTGAATTGATTAGACACATAATGAAATCATTCACGGCACCATCCAATCATCCATGGCAAGATTTGTACCGAAATTGAATATGTAACTTAATCTGATTCAAAATATTTATATATAGTTAAGAATTAAAAATTAACACAATTCGAGATATTGTATATGAAATTTGTTTGAATACCAACTGCGCACCTCCATTCGTTGCGTGTCCAAATCGTTCATTATGGGAAAATGTGAAAAAAATAATATTATTTAACAACTTTATTTCAAAAATAAGCTTCGTGAAAACTTTATTTCAAAAATAAGCGTCCATGCATCCAAACTTAAGCTTGGTATAAGTCACTGTTATTAACAGCGAATTAAAAAAAAGAAAAAAAAATATATATATATATATATATATATATATATATATATATATATATATATATATATATATATATATATATATATATATATATATATATATATATATATATATATATATATATATATATATATATATATATATATATATATATATATATATATATATAATTGTTATTTCAGTTACTTCTTCATTCCAACCTACGAGATTAAAGAGTTGACTGGTCAACTCATTAAGTCGCTGTTAGTAACAGCAACTTAGGCTTTTATTTTTTTTTTTTTGTTTTTTTGATTTTTGCTGTTACACCAAGCCTAGGTTTAGATGTATGAACGCTTATTTTGGGAATAAAGTTTTCATTGAGCTTATTTTTGGAATAAAATGTTTCTATGCTCTTATTTTTTTCAAATTTTCTCATTCTGGTGGCCGTATTTGTGGTGGGCCGTGGGCGAGTGGCATGCACAAATTTTCATTCATCTCACATATTCCATTTTACATGTAATCAATAATCATCAATGGGAAATAAGTATGGGAATTTTAAATTAAAGATAATTTGATTCAGTTAATTTTAAATTTTCATTCATCTCAATCAGTTAATTTATAGATTTTTAAAAATTAAATCAGTTATTAATTATTTCTGGATAATCTCATTTATTTGCTAGTTTCTTGTTTTTCATTTCAACCCACATTTTCCTAGCTACTTTTTCAAAAAGTACATTTTATATTTTTACTTATTACATAATATAGTTTTAGCTAGTGGAATATATTTTTAGTGACATTTAATTTAAATGCACTACATTATTTCTAATGGTATATATAATGGATTTAATGATATTTATTAGACACATTAGCAACATAATAAAAAAATCATACTAAAGCTTTTTAAGAGAAAGAATCTAGTGACATTTCTCATAAATGTCATTATAAACTATAGTAACAATTATTTGTCACTAATGACCAAATAAAATGTCAGTAAAACACTTAATAGTCACTTTACAAATAACCAGAGGATGATCAACCCCTAAACAGTAAAGAAGGGCTTTGAGCCACTTTAACTCAGAAGTGATAAAAACCATTGTCCTATATTCTGCATCAGCCAAAGAACAAGACACAATACTTTGTTTCTTGTTGTTCCGGGACACATGAGAAGCCCCAAGAAAAATTAGCTAACCTGAAAGAGAACGTCGAGTCAAATGAAACCTAGACAAGTTGAATCACACCAACCAGAAAGATGCAAATCACAGCCACTACTAAGCAAAATTCCCTGACCCAGTGATCCTTTTAAGCTGGGTACAACATGAATAAGCATGTATGAACTAAGCCAATATGTGTACCCCATAAGTCAAATCAAGACGAGTGAAGGACAAAAAATGAGACGCCCCACAAGTACCTATTAAACAGGAAAACTAAGTAACTAACTACAGATGAAAATAGGGAGTTTATCCCATGATCCACTTACTCTTAAATAGTAACTACCCACTACTTTGACTCTTACTAACATAATTTAAATCAATCAAACATTCCCCTTGATTCAAAATTTCATAAAAAACAATCCTTGACTTGAACAACTAATTGAACTTGATTTACATACTACAAAATTTAACATACTTGCATCACTACTAAAACTTAAAACTTAAAATTTTAATGATACCCAACACATCACTATATTACCCCCGAACAAACCAACACAATAAGCCATTGCGATGTGACTTTAACATACATTCACCACAAAAATACAATCCATTGCGATATGACTTTAACACACATTCACCACAAAAATACCATCCATTTCCATGGATCAATACTATACCACACAAGAACTCGTAAAGAGTATTATTTCATGAACAAACACTTGACTTCATAACCACGATCATAACTTAATAAATCGTTTCTGCCTTGAACACGACTTTCACACGTGTGAAGATTGCTACTTAACCTCAATTTACTCAATACCCCTCTCTTTTTCATCATAAGACTCGGGCAAACTTTTTTTATAGGCTAATTAAAAGGAACCCATAAAACACATAAAAACATAATAACCAACACTTGACATGATTGCACATCAAACACTCATAACAATTTTAATTTTCACTCAAAATTACATGTGTTTTCTTTCCCACACAACTTTCCATTTTCTATTACTCGTACTCACTTTTTTTTTTTGAAAAACATACTGAAAACAACTGACATAACACCCAAAACACTCATTACTCAACAAAAACTGACATATCACCACACCTACAAACAATTGTTTTAATTGCTCTCACCACCTACTCTACCTCTTCTCTATTTTTTTTTTATATTTACCTCACTACTCAGGATCATAAACGCTAGCTCTTGATGCCTTGTTGAAAGAAATACATAAAAATGTGTAACACTAACTTTCTCATTATAATATTTAGAAAATAGAATATAAGTACCTATTAAATAGTAACTAACTACACATAAAAATAAGGAGTTCATCCCATGATTCCATAACTTACTCCAACTAATTAGTATTGACTCTTAAATAGTAACTACCCACTTAACCACTAGTTTGACTCTTACTAAAATAATTTGAATCAATCCAACATGCTTCCACTATGGTCTATGATAAATTTGATAAGATCAAAATTTATAAAATATATTTAAAAACTTTGAAATTATTGGGACTTACTTGAAACACTTTTTAATTTGTGGTAAAATACAACTTTTGTATTAGAAATAATTTACTTTTTTTAAGTATTTTATTTATTTGCATATAATCATTTTTAAAAATTATATATGAAAAATCAATGGCAGAGATTTTACAGTGTAAAAAATTAATAGTTGAGATTTTTTGTTTGTTGTGGTAATTGGCTTATAAGTACCCCATTAAAGATTATTTTTAAGAAAAATATTTTTGCATATTTGTAAAAAAATCATTAAATAAATTATTAAATACATTTATAGTCAAATAGAATTAGTGTAAGGGATATCATATATCAGATCAATATTTAAAATAATACACCTTCTGTTCTTTAATGTTCTTATCGTTTGGAATATTCTACCTTAAGGAGAGACAAATTTGATTAATATTTTTGACGATATATTTAAAAGATAAAATATATCTATGTAAGATCTCGTTAGTTCGTTTTAATATACTTTTTTATCATGTATTTTTTATAATTTTTTATTATGCGTATTTATTGATTTTGAGACTCAAATTTATCTTTGAAAACTATAAAAAATAAAGGAGAAAAAAAAGGAGTATAATTATTTGATATTTTATGTCAACCACACGTACTAATGTTGCAGGCATTAGTTGATTTTTGACAGCATCCAAGACGTGTAACACGAATTAGGAATTGTAACTTCCAACTTAATTGGTACTATTAATTTGGCAATGCATGGCAAAACATTCATTAACGTTCAAATTCAGAAAACAAAATCAAAAAAAGACATTTTAGAGTTGAAATTTCAATGAGAATTATAATGCATGTATTATTTTTATGAAAGACCGTCTCTTAATAAGACGATTTTAAAATAAAGAATTCATATATTGATAATTATGTTAGTTGGTTTATTTAACCCATGTATGACGTGCGTTTCATAGTAATATCGCTTTACACAAGAATTTGTATTAATGTTTATATATAGTTGATGGGTCGAATTAGAAACCAGACGTTTAGAGAGAAACTAGGGGTTGCCCCTATTTCTGCAAAGATGCGCGAAGATAGATTGAGATGGTTTGGACATATGAAGAGAAAGACTTTTGAAGCCACTGTGAGGAAGATAGAAAGCATCACAGTAGAGGGTAAGAAAAGCCGAGAAAGACCTCGGAGAACTTGACATGAGCAAATAAAAGTTTACACCTATCTAAAGACCTTGCCAGGGTTAGGAGTAGTTTGAGGCGTCTTATCCGTGTTTTAGACTACTGATTCTCTTTTGCTTACCAATTGGTGCTCTTGTTCGCTTATCTTTATTTTATGTTTTTTTATGTTTTAGGTTCACGCTTGTGTGATAAGATGCAAGCTCGCGAAGTTAGTTTCAACTTCACTTATTCCTATACGTTGCGGAAACTTCTCTTGATCTTTCTGGAGTTGAGGGACTCTTTGGTAGCGCTCTCCTTTATAAGTATGAGTTGCCGCCTTCATTCCCTACCCACACCTTGCTCATAATTTTTCTATGGACGGGATACATTGGGTATGATGATCGATGATGATATAGTTAATTTAAACATTTTTCATAATTTTCAAGTATACCTCAAATCTTAATATTAATAAATATACTGAATAAAATTCAGAATATTTCATAAACAAAAATCATGTTTTTAGCAACCAAAAAAAAAGAAAAAGAATTAAGAACAAGGTCAGCGCGCTAATTTCTTTCTCTTTTCACTTATAAAGGCGTAATTTGATCATTAGCAGAAGCTTAATTTAGTTTAAGATTGTTATTATTATTTTAGTTTATTGGGGGTGGCCGTGTGGGGTTGCTACTTGCCATTCCCTCAGCTATTCCATGTAGGGCCGGAAAAAAAAAACTTTTATCTCAATTTAATTTAATGATTTTTTCAGTCTCTCCTATTATCATATTTACTCTATTTTTATTTTAGATCATCACTTACCCTTTGTCTCTAATTTTCCTATATCATCATCATCATTCTCAATGTATCTCGCTCATAGAAACTATGATTAGAGTCTGAGAAATTTTCATAACTTTTAATGTGCATTTTATTCTTAATCCATGTATTAGAACATAGTCAAAATGTAATCTTGTTTGATTCGTCTCAACATAAGATTTATTAATATCTACTTTTTATAATTTTTACTTATACACAATCATCACTTATTGAATTAGTACATCGATAAACATAAAAAAGCAAATGACACATTTGAAATGAAATAGAGGGAGTATATATATATATAGTTGAAGAAATAACCCAGTCACTTTAATGGTATTAAATTTGATGTTGTTGCAGTAATTGATTATAGTTGGCATCATCTATGGTGTGTTTCACGAATTAGGATATGACTCGTGAATTGACCAATTTGTATCCGAAGCATCCATATATGCTTTATTCTAGAAAGAAATAGCCAGCCACAAGAATAGATGGTCTTATAAATTTCACAAAAATTCATACTACACAATCATCTACTTAATTAAAAGTTTTGTTGAATTGATTTTTATAGATTGATTATTGAATCTCATTCACCACAAAATTTAAAGTGAACTATTTATAATATGTTGAGATGTACGATATTCGACATATGGTTTTGGGATGATATTTCTTTTACGGAATATGTGTATTTTGTGTTTTCTCGATAATATGTTGATATTTACAATCCCACTAAAAAATTCTCTTATCACACTCAAAAAACAAATTTACAACATAAAAATTTTGTAGCAAAAACCAAGAAGTTCAATCTGCAAAAAATTAATCGAGGTAATTATTTTTTTCGAATCGTATTATTTCAATTAAAAAAAAAATAGTGGAAGTCGCACAAAAAACCGCAATCCGGCCTTGGGTGAGTCGCAGAAAAAACCGCAATTGAACCTTGTCCAGCCGCGGTTTTTTTCTGCGACTCACCCAAGGCCGGCTCGCGGTTTTTTGTGCGATCGGTTTTAATATTTTTTTTCGTTTTTTTATGAATAATTAATATTTATTTTATTTATATTATTATTGTTATTATTATTATTATTATTATTATTATTATTATTATTATTATTATTATTATTATTATTATTATTATTATTATTATTATTATTGTGATTGTTATTACCATTATTCTTAAATTTTTATTTCTTATAATTATTAATTTATTATTTAAATATATTTATTATAATAATAATAATAATAATAATAATAATAATAATAATAATTATTATTATTATTATTATTATTATTATTATTATTATTATTAATATTATTATTATTATTATTATTATTATTATTATTATTATTATTAAGTTTTTTATATTCTTTTGAATATTCTTTTTATTATTATTGTTGGTGATGTTGTTTTGTTGTTAATGTTAGTAAATTTTCCTTTCATTTTATTATTAAATATTGTTTTTGTTATTAGTGTTATGATTATTATTATTGTTTGTGTTATTATTGTTATGATTATTATTAATGTTATTATTTTTGTTAATATTGTTATTATTATTATTATTATTATTATTATTATTATTATTATTATTATTGTCAATTTAGAAAATTAATTACAATAATAATAATAATAATAATAATAATAATAATAATAATAATAAATATGTTGTAACATTATACTTGTTGATAATCATTAGTTAAATATTGTTGTTGGTAATTAATTATTTTTTTTTTGTTCATGTGCTTAATTAACGTAACGTTTGATTATGTTCATTTAGTATTTAATATTTAATTAAATTATCAAAAATTGTAGTAAATGGCTGATAATCAAGGAAAAGAAAATGGTTTTTTTAGACACTTGTTGAGCGGTAATAGCTCTAGGCCTACTCTGCTCAAAGGGGATCCTCATAAGAGGGGGGTAATGGATTCTGCTAGGAGGGCTAGGCAGGAAGAGGCTGTCAGACACAGTGTGGCCCAACGGTCGAGTGCGCTGAACATAGTGCGTACTCGTATTGATGATGAGTACGTAGGCGACGTTGTTCGCCCAACGGAGTGGACTGTTGTTCGGGGGTCGGACGGGAGATTCGCACGTGGCGGCCCTAGTTCTTCAGGCGCATCTGAGTGCGCCGGAAGTATTCTCGTCGATAATGAGTCGCCACGGGGGAGAAGGGGCTCACAGTCCGCTGGCACGGACTGGTTAGTCACATCGCCCTATCCCGGGGGGCCCACAGATACGCGCCTGATACCTAGCTATGAGGGCACATAGCTAAACTTATTTTTGATGGCTCCGAGCGTACACCTTCGGTTCTGGAATGCCATAGTAGGAAGAGGCCGTTGGACGCCATCATCGGACTGAGGGATATGAGCGATGCGCTGTACGATGTTCTACCTGCTACTCCCCTCGGCCGTCTGCCGTATATTATGCACCAGCACATCGACTGTGCTTTGATATCGGCCTTCGTGGAGAGGTGGCAGCCGGATACGAACACCTTCCACATGCCATGGAGGAGATGACAATTATGTTGCACGACGTGCAACGCATATTGGGCATGTCTATTGAAGGTTCTCTACCAGCCGAGCCTTCTTAGGTGGAGTGGCAGGTATCACCAATCTGTTCAAGGAGCCCATGTCTGAGCTACGGCGGAAAGGTGCATTCACCAGCGGCTGCGTCAACGTTGCTGAACTGATGCAGCTGTGTCATAGGTCCCAGGCCATGGATACCCAGTCGACAGCCTACTACATGGCTATTGTCGGCTCCACCCTGCTGGCGGATATGACCAGAACCGACATGCGACCTCACCCGATACTTGCCGTGAACATTGATCAAGATGAGATCGCCTGGGGTGCGGTGGCCTTGGCCTACTTGTATCGGCAGTTGGGAATGGCATCTAGGGCTGGTTGCAAGACCATTGCGGGTTGCCTCACATTGCTCCAGACATGGATCTATGAGTACTTTTCCGCTTTCCGCCCTCATCCTCGCCGAGCAGACGTGCCTAATAAGACTAGGGCGGAGATGTCATCCACGAAGAAACCATGTCGTGATGTGAACAGGCTGAGGGACTGTCGTAGCATACTTGACTCCATGACGGAAACTCAGGTATTGTACATCACATCACACTTTCTTATGCATATTATTTTAATTTAAGATTATTTTTATATGTTATCTTGTCTTTGTGTGCAGGTGGAATGGACTTCGTACATGACTGCTCCAAGGGCATTGCTGAATGAGCACCCACGCACCAGCTTCATCGGGGGTATCACTTACTTTGATATGGTCGAGGTGTATTTGCCGGAGCAGACAGTGCGACAGGTCGGCTTGTGCAGGCTATTCTCCCCCCCCCCCCCCCCCCTCCTATGAGACCAGCCAAGGCTGTGCGACCGGCACACGGTACCTACTCCGTGACCTTTGCTTCCCCGCCTGTGTACTTGAAGGCATGGAGTAGGTTCTCCTATAGTTGCCGCCTTGGTGAGCTGGCACTTCATCGGGCATCTATTCCATCAGAGGCTGAACCTAGTTACATTGACTAGTTCAGAGTGTTCTCGCACCCGTACGTAGTCCCCGGCGAAGGACCGAGTGTCGGTTTTGGTCCATCTGAAAGCAAAGCTGAATACATTAGTTTTCTAAATTAATTTGTTTTCTCTTATGTCTTTGTGTTATTTGAATGTTGTTTTATATCTTATTCACACCTTTTTTTTTTCAGTTTCTCAATGAATGGCCGAGTCGATTCGCTCCATTGGCGAGACTGCCTCCTGTTGCTGAAATGAACCCCCAGGAAAGACATGCTTTAGATGTATACCTTAATGATTGTAAAGATTTATTTTCTGAATGGCAATCGTTAAGGGGCACGACCCTTCATAGTCTGTACTTAAACTAATTTTACATTAATGCTTTTAGTGATTTACATTAAATTTTATTCATGTTTGCATCAATGCTTTTATAAATTTACATCGTTACTATACACAATGAATTTCATCTACAATTTCTATAGTAATCACGTACACATTAGTATAACCATGAACTATCTACATATTGAATAATGATTTGCATTTTCTATAATAAAACTGAATAATGATCTATACATCACGTTACACAATGGACTATCTAAATTTACAGCATCTGCAGTGGTGTTATTACATTGTGGTGGTCGTGGCCCGCATAGTTTATTCCAGAGCATAATTGTAACACCCCGATATTTTTTTTTCCGATATATTAAATGATTTGCTAGTAATATTATTATTATTATTCTTTTTAGAAGAATATATTTCTTTTTATTATTTATTTGGTTAGTAGGTTAGATCATGAGACTTCAACTTTTAAAGCAATTAAAACCATTTTAAGTCCAAACCTTTTTCCTAACCTATCTTAAAAAAAAAAGGAATAAAAGTGGGAATTTGAATCATTTTGGCCGGCCATATGTAGTATCTTGGGGGGATTTGTAACTTCTTAGGATATTGAAAGATTAAGGAGTTATTGCCTTCCATAAGTATTGCCTTAATTTTACTTAATTTCTTTATTTCCTTAATCTCCTAATTTCCTTACATCTTTTCATTTCAAACCATTTGCAAGTAAGAAAACACTCCCAAAACCCTCTAATCCTCACGCCTAATCCTCCATTGGTTCATCAATTTTGGTGCTTTGTTCTTGAGCAATTGTGAGTAATTCTTAATTTGGTTTTTATTTTTAAGTTTTAATTTAAATTTCTATGATTTTTATGTGTGTTATTTTATGGTTTATGATTTGTTCATGATTTAAAATTCATGTGTGAAAGTATGATGTATTTTTCTATCTAAATTAATGTATGGTTTTTTTAGGGTTTTAGATATGTTACATGTGTGTGAAGAATTTGTTTGATGGATGATTGAAATATATATATATATATATATATATATATATATATATATATATATATATATATATATATATATATATATATATATATATATAGAAAAATGTATGTGGTGTTAGAAATTTATTTATTTTTGATTAATAGAAGGAATTTATAATGTTGGTAAAAAAAAAAATATATATATACATGTATATATGTGATGTGTATGTGTGAAAACATTTGTGTAAAAAGAATTATATTGAAAAAAAATATATATATAATAATAATTCATTAAAATTTATTTTTATTTAAATTTTTTTGTTTAGATTTAATAGGACATAAAGCATTGATATTTATATTTTTGTGATAAAAAAATGATGGAATGACAAAATCCCGTAGGTTTTGAAAATGGTGAAAAAAATGTGTTTTTGGAACATTTTTGGCTTTTAAATTAAGTTAAAAATACTTATACTATGTTATAAATTATGAAAATTGGTACCCGGGGGTTTTGACGCCTTCCGGACGCAACGGTGAAGTCGAATTTTCAGTTTGACAGTTTTAAGTTGAGTTTCTGGACAGATTGTATAGGCTGTCCTGTTTTGTGTATTTACCATGTTATAGTATGTGATGGATGTTCATGTTGTGTGTAGAATTCTAGGTATGGATGTGATTGTATATGTGTGTTATGGATGATTTGAGGAAAATGCGTATGTGTGCTTATTTCCCGAATACGATTGAACTTTGTAGGAAGTCGATTCGTGACCGGGAATTGATTAAGACGCTTGTGAGTTGGTTATCTTGCTTAAGGTATGTACACGCAGCGAAGTTCGCATTAGTCCGATGTATCATATAATAATGGTATACAAAAGTAAAGTATGTATATATAGTACGAATAATGTTATCTTTCGAATAAATAATTTTTATACATTGTTTTGATAAGTAGAGGTAGTATGACCTCACTGACCTTAAAATGGACGTAGTATGAAGTCAATTGGTGGAAATGAATTACTCGCGGTATATGGGGGCATTATGAGCCACCGCGGGGGTATGCATACTTAACCATAGGCACCGAAGTAAGGCGAGTGTCTATGGTAGAGACTTGCTTAGGGGTTAGCTCCCCCTAATGTATTGTCTCACTTATGGAGCTTGGAGTGTACCGGCAGTATGGCTGGATAGTACAGCAGTATGGCTGACTAACCTTTACATAAAAATAATTATTCTTAATAAGCATGATCAAAGCGTAAGGTTCTTTGAATTGTCAGCTAATAAATTAAAATTTTCTCTTGTGTTATTATTTATTTGGTATGTGACGTTTGCTGACGTGTACTTTTGGTCTTAACGACCCTGCGTTGATGTTGTTTCCTATCTGGGCAATGACTAGCAGTAAGTTAAGTTGCAGGTCTGGGGAGTGAGGATTGACCCTTGAAGAAATAAATCATTAGAATTTCTAGTTAAGTTTGAAGAACATTTGGTTTTTATGAGGCGATTTTCGTTCTCAAGTTGTATTAAGTAGATTTAACTTTTCGTTCTTATCCGCTGCTAAGAATTTCTTATTATCTAGTAGTTCTTAATAACGCTAATAGAACTCGATCCGCACGTTTTCCTTAACTTCAAAAACCGTTTTAAAATGTTTCTAACATCCCGGTTTGACTCGGATTATAGTTGTCTTATTTTTAAAAAGGTCATCTTCTCTTTCCGTACGACCCGAGTTATTCTGAGATGTTACAATAATCCTACTAGTAAAATGTGTTTCTATATGTCAATTGTCAACTGCGTCTCTCCAACGTTGATGGACTGGCGGCAGTGGGGATGAATCGTCGTTCATTAATAGTTGAACAAAATGATTTCCATTCACCGAACATATATGTATAACTTTATTTACACTATGCACGCCTGGTGCTTTCCTTAACGGAATAACCAAAAAGTTGTACATCGTGTTACCGTCATTAGAACCATAATAAGCAATGCCAATGTTAAGAAACATTGCTGCAGAGTACAATGCCATCGGTGCATCCATCCAGTGAATAAAAGGAGTAGGTCCATTGCCGTGTGAACCTATTCTAAATATAGCATCATCTAACAACTCCTGGGAAAGATACAAACTTAGGTATTAGTCTCTGTTCATTTGCATTTCCATACACATAGCACGTCTTAAAAGAGGCCATGCCTCCTCGCCTCCCAACACTGTGGCGGCAATAGCTCTAAATCCATAGTTACCATCACCTAACACATCAATCCAATCAAACAAGTAAGATGAAAGAATGAATGGGATGTGATTAGGCAATGGAAACTGTGAAAAATCTTGACCACCTGGGTCATCTACAATTATTGAAAATAAGGTTAATAAGACTAAGCTGTAACAAACTAATTTAAATAACGCAAAGGAAAGTCATATACCGGATAAGTTGAAAGTAAACTTTATTCCAACTGAAGATTGCGTTTCTCGACCACTAGATCTCCCACTAGATCTCCCACGAGATGAAGATCTAAACCCTCGACCACGAGAAGATGATCTGCTATATTCAAATGCACTTTTATTTCTTCTCATGGTTTTGCTTGTGCTTGGTCTTCCCTTTCTAGGTGGACTTGCGTAAGGCTCAGGTATTTCGGCTCCATCAGGGTGTAGTTCATACTCAAGAACCTGAGACATTCGGCGTACAACTGCGGGATCGGATTTTAGAACTTCATCGACCAGAGACTGAAAGTACTCTTTGTCATCGGCGTTCGCATATCGTACTCCTTCGTTGGTTTCATCTCCTACCTCTGTGTACCTCAAAGTACTCCAGAATTGATGAATGTCATCCACATACAAAGCACCGTGTGAACCGATAGACATATATAAATAACAAGCACACGACAATCCATGGGTGTGTTGAAGTACACAACCGCATTTGTTAAATAAAAAATCACCCAATTCTAACATACGGTTATGCTCAAGCTGCAGCTGCTCCAAGGCGTATATAGATACGTGGCGATATAAAGGTCTAAAGAAATGTTGTCGCATCGACCTTGCTACAAAATTCATGGATTCTTGTAGCGCTTGTCGGATCCTGGCTTGCTGATTTGTAATCTGTGCTTGTGCCCTTTTAAACAGGGTATCAAATGAGCTATTACCGCTACCAAGGTAATACTTGAAAGACGAGTGTTGGCTTTCAACCCTGCTAGTAGTCTGGTTACCCATGTGCAAACAATCATTCGTCCATGCACGCACAAATTTCTCTCTAAGTGGAATCCATGTTCCAGCCAAATACCGAACGACCTTTATGTTCCTAACCGACCACGTATTCACGATCGCTTACCATCTCTCTTCAAATTCGCCGATTTTAGAACTTTTAACCAAGGGGTTCCATCTACCTTTCCTGAATACTTGCCCTTGTTGATTTTTTTTCCCGCCACACAACTTGTCCACCATGTTCTCAACGTCGTTTGCGATATGCCTAATGCATAACAAATGCTGCACATCTACATTAAACACAACATTGAACGTAATTAAGACATATTCAATAGATAAAACAACAATAATTAATCAACAAAACCTTTTTACCTGGGAAGACGTCACGAATAGCTACAGATAAACCTTCATCTCGATCGGTTACAATGATGCTAGGAGTCTGAGCTGTGCCGATAATATCTCTTAATCCCTGCAACACCCACGAATACGACACAACCGCCTCATATCGCATCAAACAGAACGCAACCAAGAAGTTGTGATTGGTTGGCGTCATTCCGATCACTTCACACAGTGGCCACTTTTGTTTGTTTGTTTTGTACGTTGTATCTATCAACACAACATATGGCCACGTAGATATCATTTGGATAGAGGTAGGATTTGCAACTAATAATCTGCTCAATTCCCCTTCGCTATACAAGTCTGTCCAAACCACGTAATTAAGTTCTGTGGCCATATAAAGACAGTGTTGAAGGGGAGTCCTACCCTCCATCTCTTCTCTCCTTATTGATTGCCTAATATTATGTATCTGATTCATACTAATAAAAACACCAGGAAAATTTTCTCTAATAGAAGTCATAATAAAGGCCAGGTGCATTCCGGTTGCACTAAGCTGTCGTATATGCTCCCGAATATCTACATTGATCCTATTTGCCCTTACATGATCATCTCTGTACACTAATAACGGGTGGTTATGTCTTCCTTTTTCACCAGGACACACCCTTACCGTCCAAGGTCTTTCTTCTGGTTTACGACTACTTGCTACAATTAAAAATTTACACCCGCAACTTCTACTTTTAGAACCAGGTCGGGCAGCATTATCTAGATTATGTAAATCACCCCTAATATTACCATAGCGGTGACACCATAAGTACACACTAACTCTAGAACGTCCTTCTTTTTTTTTTTTTTTTATAAGAAGCACGTGTAAATTGAAAACCAATTGTTATTGCTATCGCATCGGCCCAACTATGTAATTCATCTAAGGAAACAAATTCCCTATTCATAACAAAGCTACCCGAGTAATCTACGTTGTCTCCCAAGTTTTCAAACTCCTGCAAATTTAAAATATGAAACAAACCATACATTAGGTCATTAACACATTATACATACAAACAAAAATAATAAAAACATTAATAATAAAAACATTCAATAATAAATAAAAAGTATAAATTACTTTAATGATTTACTTAAATAATTAATATTAAAAATAAAAATAATAAAAATAACAAAAATTAATAATAATAATAATAATAATAATAATAATAATAATAATAATAATAACACTAATAATAATAATAATAATAATAATAATAATAATAATAATAATAATAATAATAATAATAAGAAGAAGAAGAAGAAGAAGAAGAAGAAGAAGAAGAAGAAGAAGAAGAAGAAGAAGAAGAAGAAGAAGAAGAAGAAGAATAAAAAAATACAAATAATAATAATAATAATAATAATAATAATAATAATAAATACAAAAATAATAATGTAAATAAAAAAATAAACAAAATAAATAAATAAAATCGCAAAAAAATAAGCGACTGAAATATGATTGAGTCGCATAAAAATAGGCGACTGGACCGTGATTCAGTCGCACAAGACCGGGCGACTGAAAACGTATTACGAATGAGGAAAGTTTAAAACATGGACGAGTATTTTGGCATCACTCATGGTTTGTATATATATGATGTATCACGTACACAGGATAAAGTTTGAAATATTGATGTGTATGGATATAATTTGACAATATTTATATTCATCAATTATATTCAATGCGTGTATGTCCAAAACATAAATATTTTTTTAAATTCAATGATTCTAATTTACAATAGGATCATCTAGTGTTATAAAAAAACAAAAATTTAAAATAATTTTATTTTTCATGTAAAATGCACAATATAATAATATCTAGAACAATGAAAATTAATAATTTTATAATTTTATTTTGACTAGCTAGTTTTTTGTGACATTTAAATTTGTGTAATTATTTAGTTTATAATTTGAGAGTATGTTAGAGAATCTCTATAGACTAGAGATAAAGTAATCCAAGAAACTCAAACCTTAATCAACAAAGGTTAAAGAAAATGTTCTTAACCATTAAGTAAATCCATAATTATTCATGCCGCCATATTTCTCAAACATAATTTGGAGTTTTAATTTTAGACAATATATATTTGTTAAGATAGTCACTTGATATATGATATTAGAATAAATATTATTGAACAATAAGATATTTAATAAAATTAATAATAATAATAATAATAATAATAATAATAATAATAATAATAATAAATAAAAAAATAATAATGTAAATTAAAAAAAAAAAGAATCGCACCAGTTTTGTGCGACTGAACCTTGGTTCAGTCGCCCAGTTTGGTGCGATTCTTTTTTTTTAAATATTTCCAACGATTCAAATCGAAAAATTTACGTACCGGATCCGATTTATAATCGCTTTCGTTAGCCATAGTTAATCGATTACAAGTAACAACTTGTTTAAAATCGAACAACGTTTTTAGAGAGTTTTTAGAGAGATAGTACTGTGTTTGAATTCGTACTTCATACAAGAACGCGTCTGAGAATTCGATATATATAGACAAATCTTCGGGATTAAAGTGTTAATAGTTTTATTAAATGTAATTTACATTTGTTAATTAAGTTTTAAGTCCAGTGGCAATTTTGTAATTTTTTTAACTTCAGGGGCAAATTCGTCATTTCAAGAGAGTGACGATAAAATGAAAAGGGATGGCGAAATTTACTAACTCCCTTTCTTTATTAATTAGTTTCTATAGATCTTGGGCTATATATATGCTTCCTATATTTAGAGCTGATATCATTCTCAGCATCACAGCACAAGAACTATAACTTTGTAACAGCTGATATCATTCCAAATAAACTTCATCAGCTATTCAAACAACCTTATTAAATCAACAAAATGGCTGGAACGATTGCGAAGGTAATTAAGTATTATTTTTAAATAATTTATTAATTTGCAAGTGATGTTATATATATTGTACTACTAGATAAAAGTACTTCACTAGTTCCTTCACAGTTTATCATGATTCATTAATTCTTGATTAAAGTCGTTTTAATTTGAGATGATCTTAATTAAATCAGTTTAAACTCTTTAAAAATTTGTTTTCTGTGCAAGTGTAAATTTAAATTTACTGTATTTTTTATTTTTGCTAATAGACTGCTTGTATGGGCTTGATTCACGATAAGACTTTCTCATATAAGACTTATTGTGTTACCAGTCATTTGGTTCCATTACTAATAGAAAAAGTAATGTGCCTTTGTTTTTAAAGCAACAAGCAGGCGTGGATGTTGAGACGTACGGGCCTTTTGGCAATCAAAGTGGTGTAAAATGGTCGTTGGTGCTTGACCCCAATGAATATATAACCCAAATAATCCTAAAAACTGGCGCTTTGGTTGATTCAATTGTGTTTGCCACTACAAAGCCCACAGCTTTTGGTCCTGTCACAAATCGGCGCAAGTTTGGCGGTGATGGTGGCCCTAACGAATTTAAGGTCGTACTCTTTCTCAACCTTTAGATTTTCCTTATTTATGGTTCGCATTGTCTGAAATTTGTCGAGATATTAGTTTAATCAAAAATTTAAATTAATCGTTTATAAATGAATTTTTTAGACCATAATGTAAATTAAACTAGTCATACTTTAGTTATTATTTCATAAAAGTGAGAATACGTATATTAAACATAAGTAAAAGCGAAAAACTTTTTAGTTTCAACAACTAGAGAAAATAATTTATAAAATAAATTTATTATTTTATTATAGATAGAACTGAAAGATGGGGAGTACATTACACGGATAAGTGGAGCAATTGGGACATGGAATTCGAATCGTGAAGTGGCTAAGCTCAAGATATATACTAATTTGCAGCCCGATGGGTACGGCCCTTATGGAGGTACACAAGCCACGAAGGATCTTTCTGAGTTTTCATCAACAATTCCATCCGGTGGTCGTGTTCTTGGCTTTTTTGGAACTTTAAATAATTACCTACAATCAATTGGAGTCTACGGAAATAAGGTTATTTGTTTCTCATTATATTATTAAAAGGATAATCGATTTACAAGTTTTAATTTTATCAAGCAATAAAATACTTTATTTAACAAATAAATGAATTAAAATTTAAATATTATGAATATTTCAAGATTTAATTTAAAAAAATTGAAATGTCAAAGAACTACACATATATAATTCCACATCAAATAAAAAGAAAGAGTATAACAAACATATAATTCAGTGGATTACTTAATTCACTTCACATGAAAACTCATCAAGATTTATATGATACAAAGTTTTCTTTGATATATCTATATGAGTGAGCCCAATTATATATATATATATATTGAGGTCAGTTGACGTAATTTAAATTTAAAATAAAATCAAATAGTATATGTAAATATGTACCTAGATGAGTTGGTTAGTGTATTATCTTCCACATAAATAATCGGAATTTAAAACTTATTAAGTGCATTTTAATTAAATTTACTTTTTAACATTATTTTTTTGGATGAGCCACTGTTTGAGCATGGTACTAACTAAACAGTTAAAACGGTTGCACAAATTAAACAGAAAATTGTGCAGTATGGACCGTATGGAAATCAATTGAAAGGTCAACAGTTCTCCACTAAGATCGATGGGAATGAAGTTATAAAAGAAGTGATTATAAGGCATGGAAAATGCATCAATGCAATTGGGTTGGTTTCCGCAAGTGCTTTGTCTGCCTTTGGTGGCACCTTAATCAATAATGAATCTAAGGTTGGATACTTACTCTACATTTTATTATTCACTTATAGTCACACAAACATATAAGTATATACTCTTCCTTCTAAAATACTTTCAACACTTGTTTTTTACGGAGCCTAATTTTTAATATCTCTAATTATGTATGATAAAAAATTATTAAAAAAATTGATATTAATAATCTTTTGCATTGAGACGAATCAAATAAAATCGCACTTGACTATGTTTTAACTTTTAAATTAAAACATAATCATAAATTAGGATGATAAATGAATAGTGCATTATTTTGTAATATTGCAATTAATTTGTAATGCTACTTTAATCGTCTCTCACTTAGCATAATTATCCATTTTAAGTTTGTCCCTCTTATTTAGCATCATTTATATTTTTAAACAATGATTCACCACTTTTTTTTAATGTATTCATATATTCTAACTCTTTTTTAATTTCATTTATATATATATCATCTCTTTCTTTATTTATTACCAAATATTTACCTTTTCCTTAAAATGAATCAATTTTTCTTTACGATTATCCTAGAGGGACAAAAGTAGAGTTGTTCAAATGTGACCCGACCCGAAAATCCGGACCTAAATCGAAAGTTAACCGACCCAAAAATATTTTTCTTTTTTAGGTTTATCGAACCGACATTATCCAAACCGAAGTTGCGCCCGAACCGATTTACGACTGAAATCGTAAAATCGAACCCGAACTGCGATCGATTTTTATAATCGACATATAACCGTTAACCGAGATTACCCGAACCTAATAGTGACCGACCCGAGTCATACCCGACCCGAATCATGCTCAAAACTGAACTTGATCCGGCTAAAATAGACTTAACCCGAACGAACTTTTAATCAAAATGCTATAAACCTGAACCAATTTTTAACATAGAGGTATGATCGACTCATATTCAATCATCTTATTAGTTAATCTAATAAAGTAATAGAAATTTTAATAAATTAAATTTTATACATACATGGTTTCATATATTAGAGTTAATAATCAATGGTCAATGTTTATTTAACTATTTTTAATCAATTTAGATAAAAATGATAAAACTTTAATTTTAACTTACAGTCAAACAAGTAAAAGTAATATAGTAATAATCACTAACTGATTTGCATTTTAACTATTTTGCCTTAACTTAGGGGAATCTTATTATCAATTAAAAAATGTCTAACAACTTAATCTGATATTGACTCGATCTATAGTAATTATTAATTTGTAGCCGAAATCTACTGGAAAATAATACCTGAACCCGATCTGTACCCGGTAAAACCGAACCAATTATTAACCGATGACAGTCCGAGACCGATAGTCTACTCAACACGAACTTTAACCGAAACCGAACCGATGGTAACTCGATAGCTCAAATAACTGATCTTCAACCGAACCGTGACTAACCAACCTGACCCGAGTGTGACCCGCCATAACACGCATCCGAAAAATAACCGATCCGAAATACAACTGAACCGAATGACACCTATCCGAAACCGACTCGATCACCCGAATGAACACCTCTAGACAAAAGCGTATATACATATTTTGTCAAAAATGATTTTTTGGGACAATAAAAATCAATTTTATACTACACCAAGCAATAGTGACACTATATATAGTTAGTCAATTTTTGTAATTGATTGCTTTAAAATAGTAAATAATAACTTTAACTAACTAAATGTAAATAAGTCAGTTTAATTAATAAAGATAGTTTCACTATCTAATCATTAGCTATATTTCCACCATGTAACACATCTTTGTGTTTTGGCTTATGTTAATGTCATCAAGATTATGCTAAAGTCTGAAGAATACATAACAAAAATAAGTGGAACTTCTGGAGAATATGAATTCGCCAATAATGAACGTGTGATCTCCACATTGAAGATACATACAAATCTTCGTCAGGATGGTTATGGACCATTTGGAACCGGGGAGGATACCAAAAATTGTAATGTGTTTTCATTTCCTGACGAATTTAATGGACGCATTGTTGGATTCTTTGGACATGCTGATGACTACCTTTATTCTCTTGGAATCTATGCTCAATAGGTAACCTCAATGCTTATTAACTTCAAAATTAGTTTAAGGCCCATAGCAAAAGGATAAAAAGGTCCTTAAAAACTTAAGGCGAAGTAAATTATATAATACTCTTTTTGTTTTGTATTGTTGAAATTTTATCTATTTTATATAAAATATCCGAATAACTCATATTGCATAGCAAATAACATAAATTATAAGTAATTTTGGGCCCTAAAAAATTGGGCCCCTGGCGAAAGCCCACGGCTATGCTTGGTAATTGATATATACTTCCTACATTCAGCTAAATTACGGTTATTGACAAGTTTATCGTTCAAGCATATTTTATATAATATGGTTAATATTTAAGAAAAAACATAATCAAGTTACATCTTATTTGAATCGTTCAGTCGCATATTTTTATTATATTAATTATTTTGAAATTTTAGTTATGCATAATTAGTATATATTGAATCCAATTCAATTTTTGTGCTATATGGAACAGAATGATCTTAAGTTTAGGCAGTGCTTGGATGTTATGGCTCCCACCAGCAAAATGGCCGATTCACGATCTTTCTATTTATGTCTGCATTTAATTAAAGAGTTTTAAGTGTATTTGTTATTTTCTTTGATTCTAATATTTCCTTCAATAAGCCATCCACATGTACTATCAATTTGGGTTGCCCTTTGAATTAAATATGATTTGTTGTAATCTTAATCAGTTATTATTACTTTTTACTAATTTCCTTTCAATAATACCTACTTTTGATTAATCATAAATAATACTAATTTAGGGATTTTTTTTCTAGAATAATAGTACTTTATTAGCTAATTTACTAATTTTTTTGTTATATAATCTCTTATACTTTAATTTTTAACATGTTAAGGATATTTTAGGAAAACACCCCTTTAAATTGGTATTAGTCATGATTAATCAAAAATTACTATTATTACAGAGAAATAAATTACATTATTTCTGATAATTTTTTCTAAAGGAAACCAGCAAAAGGATTTTTTTTGAAAGATAAAACTCTTAACTTTAACGTACAACAAACAAGGTAACTCTAGTAAAGCCAACCACTATTTTCAAACTAAAACTATTTAACAAATATTCTAACCAAAAAAATTTAAAAGCATTCAAAAATAATCTTTATATTTCCAACTATTTAACAAATATTCCTCCAAAACTTGCATATATTTTGTAGTAGTTATACAATTTTATATATTCTTTTTATATTTATTATACGTGATGTTATTTTCTTTGAATTAAAAAATATTATTAAGTAAAGTGTCACAAATTGTAGATAACAACGTTAAAACGTATAAAAACTTTATAAATGATGATTAAAAAAGCGCCGCATACGATAAGTTGATTGGAATATGGTAGTTTTTATTTTTTTTATTTTTTTGAAATTACGAACGTCTGTCGAAATATGATGGTTTTGTTAGGAATATAGTGTTTTATAATAAAAAAATATTTTTACAGATTTATAAAAAAATATTTAATAAGTAAATTTGAAAGCGAATAGCTCAGGCCCAACAATGATAGAACTATGAGTAGAAGATGAGTGAAAAAAAAGCATAATCAAGAGACACAACAACAATCAACACAATGTGTTTATGAGGTATCCAATGATACCTCCCCCTCAAAAGATGATTACTTTCATTAATCTATTCAACAATACATTAATGACTAACCAAACGCACATGAGAACAAGCTCTTAAGATAGTGCTTCCATTCCATAGTGAAGATCACCTACAATCTAATACATAGAAGAAGAAACTCTCTTGGTTCTCAAACCCTAGCCTTTCTAATGCGCATTAGCCTTACCACACTCTTCTAATGATGTTCTTAGAAACTTTTATATAGTCCCATAACATATTAAAAGCCCTAGGTCGAAGCCCTAAATGCCCCAAGTAAAACAGTCCACGAAACAGAAAGTTGCGAAATTGGGCCCTGTACCACGCTCGACTGAGCCAACCTGCTCGACCAGTCGAGCGGGTCTTCCACAGCTTCTGATCTTCTACTGTGTTGCTGCCTCGCTCAAGCTAGTCCCCTTCTGTGCTTTGCCTCGATCAAGGCACACTCCAAGACCCCCTTGGTGCACTCTCTTGCATTGATCAAGCTCTTCCTTGTGCATCACACTCTTGTTCTTCGTTGCACCTTCATCACGGCACTCTAAAGATCCTCCACATAAGGATAATTTGGTGCTTGCTCTAACAAAATTATTAACTATATTTATAGCCAAAAAGAATTAGTGTAAATGATTTAATCACAGTTTTTTATTTGAAAGATAATCATATAGTTAAAATAATAATAGTATAATAATTAATTGCCTTTCCAGCATAAGTGTAAATGTTTCACAAATCGGCAATGCATGGCAAACAATTCATTAACGTTAAAATTCAGAAAACAGAGTCATTTCAAAAATGTCCATGACAATTTTGACGCTTGAGTTATTTTTATGAGAGGTCGCCTTTTGATGAGTTAACTTTAAAATAAAGAGTTTATGTGCTAATAATTATGTTAGTTGGACTATTCAACGCAAGTATGAAGCGTGTCTCACTATAAGACTGTTTCATACAAAAAAATTGTATTACCATTTGTATATGGTTAATTAGATCATTTTTCATAATTTTCTAGTGTATTTCAAATCTTAGTATTAGTAAATATACTTTCTAAAACGCGAATATTATCACAACTTTTTAATAAACAAAAATCATATTTTTAGCAACCCAAAAAATTAAAGAATTTAGATCAAGGTCAAGGCGTTTTTATTTCTTTTCACTTACAAAGGCGTAATTTGTAATTTGATTGTTAGCAAAACCTTAATGTTAAGATTTTTTTATTATCAAATAGATTTTCGTGTCAATTACGATTCATGAATTATTTAAATAAAAACAGTAATCTTATATGTGTAATTAAATTATTATATACTCCTAAGCATATTAAAACTATAAATTAATTTATTTTAATCACTATGTAATTAAGACAATATTTGTTAATTCTAATCATTTCTTCGTTAATATATTGTATAGATACTAGTGTATTGGGTCGTGGGGTTGCTATTCCCTTAGCTCTTCTACATGCAGGGACAAATTAGATGAAAACTATGTCAATTTACGTATTAACTTTGAGCTATTCCCTCAGCTCTTGGAATGCCATGATTTTTATTCAGTTTCTCCTACCATATTTATTCTATTTTTATTTTAAATCATCACTCATCCCTTTTATTAATTTTCATCTATATATGTATATTGTTTTTCATTTCCACCCACATTTTCTTAGCTACTTCTCCAAAAATTACATTTTATATTTTTACTTACTACATAATATACTTTTAGCTAGTGGAATATAATTTTTAGCGACATTTAATTTAAATGCACTACTTTATTTCTAATGGTATATATAATGGATTTAATGATATTTATTAGACACATTAGCAACATAATAAAAAATCATACTAAAGATTTTCAAGAGATAGAATCTAGTGACATTTCTCATAAATGTCATTATAAACTATAGTAACAATTATTTGTCACTAAAGGCCAAATAAAATGTCAGCAAATCACTTAATACTCACTTTACATAACCCGAGCATGATCAACCCCTAAACAGTAAAGAAGGGCTTTAAGCCACTTTAACTCAGAAGTGATAACAACCATTATCCTATATTCTGCATCAGCCAAAGAACAAGACACAATACTTTGTTTCTTGTTGTTCCGGGACACATGAGAAGCCCCAAGAAAAATTAGCCAACCTGAAAGAGAACGTCGAGTCAAAGGATAACCTGTCAAGTTGAATCACACCAACCAGAAAGATGCAAATCACAGTCACTACTAAGAAAAATTCCCTGACCCGGTGATCCTTTTAAGCAACGCACAACATGAATAAACATGTATGAACTAAGCCAATATGTGTACCCCATAAGTCAAATCAAGACGAGTGGAGGACAAAAAATGAGACGCCCCACAAGTACCTGTTAAATAGAAAAACTAAGTAACTAACTACACATGAAAATAGGGAGTTTATTCCATGATCCACTTACTCTTAAATAGTAACTACCCACTACTTTGACTCTTACTAACATAATTTAAATCAATCCAACATTCCCCTTGATTCAAAATTTCATAAAAAACAATCCTTGACTTGAACAACTTGAACTTGATTTAATTTAACATACTTGCATCACCACTGAAACTTAAAACTTAAAATTTTAATGATACCCAACACATCACTATATTACCCCCGAACAAACCAACACAATAAGCCATTGCGATGTGACTTTAACATACATTCACCACAAAAATACAATCCATTGCGATATGACTTTAACACACATTCACCACAAAAATACCATCCATTTCCATGGATCAATACTATACCACACAAGAACACGTAAAGAGTATTATTTCATGAACAAACACTTGACTTCATAACCACGATCATAACTTAATAAATCGTTTCTGCCTTGAACACGACTTTCACACTTGTGAAGATTGCTACTAAACCTCAACTTACTCAATACCCCTCCCTTTTTCATCATAACACTCGAGCAAACTTTTTTTATAAGCTAATTAAAAGGAACCCATAAAACACATAAAAACATAAAAGCCAACACTTGACATTATTGGACATCAAACACTCATAACAATTTTAATTCACTTAAAATTACATGTGTTTTCTTTCCCACACAACTTACCATTTTCTATTACTCATACTCACTCTTTTTTTGGTGAAAAACATACTGAAAACAACTGACATAACACCCAAAACACTCGTTACTCAACAAAAACTGACATATAACCACACCTACAAACAATTTTTTTTAATTGCCCTCACCACCTTCTTTATCTCTTCTCTCTTTTTTTTTTTTTTTTTTTTTTTTTTTTTTTGTTTGCCTCACTACTCCGGATTATAAACGCTGGCTCTTGATGCCTTGTTGAGAGAAATACATAAAAATGTGTAACACTAACTTTCTCATTACAATGATCCCATAACTTACTCCAACTAATTAGTAATGACTCTTAAATAGTAACTACCCACTTAACCACTAGTTAGACTCTTACTAACATAATTTGAATCAATCCAACATGTTTCCACTATGGTCTATGATAAATTTGATAAGATCAAAATTTATAAAATATTTTTAAAAACTTTGAAATTATTGGGACTTACTTGAAATACTTATTAATTTGTGGTAAAATAAAACTTTTGTTTTGGAAATAATTTACTTTTTTTAAGTATTTTATTTATTTGCATATAATCATTTTTAAAAATTATATATGAAAAATCAATGGCAGAGATTTTACGGTGTAAAAAATTAATAGTTAAGATTGTTTGTTTATTGTGGTAATTGGCTTCTAAGTACCCCATTAAAGATTATTTTTAAGAAAAATATTTTTGCATATTTGTAAAAAAATCATTAAATAAATTATTAAATACATTTATAGTCAAATAGAATTAGTGTAAGGGATATCATATATCAGATCAATAGTTAAAATAATACACTCTCCGTTCTTTAATGTTCTTATCGTTTGGAATATTCTACCTTAAGGAGAGACAAATTTAATTAATATTTTTGACGACATATTTAAAAGATAAAATATATCTATGTGAAATCTGTTTATTCGTCTTAATATATACTTTTTTATCATGTATTTTTTATAATTTTTTATTATGCGTATTTATTGATAATGAGATTCAAACTTATCTTCGAAAAGTATGAAAAAATAATGGAGAAAGAAAAAGAAAGAAGTATAATTATTTGATATTTTATGTCAACCACACGTACTAATGTTGCAGGCATTAGTTGATTTTTGACAGCATCCAAGGCGTGTAACACGAATTAGGAATTGTAACTTCCAACTTAATTGGTACTATTAATTTGGCACCATCCGATTTTTAATGCATGTATTATTTTTAATGCATGGCAAAACATTCATTAACGTTCAAATTCTGAAAACAAAGTCAAAAAAAGACATTTTAATTAGAGTTGAAATTTCAATGAGAATTTTAATGCATGTATTATTTTTATGAAAGACCGTCTCTTAATAAGACGATTTTAAAATAAAGAGTTCATATATTGATAATTATATTAGTTGGTTTATTTAACCCATGTATAAAATACGTCTCATAGTAATACCGTTTTACACAAGAATATTTATTAATGTTTATATATAGTTGATGGATCGAATTAGGAACTAGACGTTTAGAGAGAAACTAGGGGTTGCCCCTATTTCTGCAAAGATGCGCGAAGATAGATTGAGATGGTTTGGATATATGAAGAGAAAAACTTTTGACGCCCCTGTGAGGAAAATAGAAAGCATCACAGTAGAGGGTAAGAAAAGCCGAGGAAGACCTCGGAGAACTTGGGAGGAGCAAATAAAAGTTTACACCTATCTAATGACCTTGTAAAGGTTAGGAGTAGTTTGAGGCGTCTTATCCGTGTTTGAGACTACTGATTCTCTTTCGTTTACCGATTGGTGTTCTTGTTCGCTTATCTTTATCTTATGTTTTTTTATGTTTAAGGTTCACGCTTGTGTGATAAGATACAGGTTCGCAGAGTTAGTTTCAACTTCACTTATTCTTATACGTTGCGGAAACTTCTCTTGATCTTTCTGGAGTTGAGGGACTCTTTGGTAGCGCTTTCCTTTAAAAGTATGAGTTGCCGCCCTCATTTCCTTCTCAGACCTTGCTCATAATTTATCTATAGACGGGATACATTGGGTATGATGATCGATGATGATATAGTTAATTTAAACATTTTTCATAATTTTCAAGTATACCTCAAATCTTAATATTAATAAATATACTTAATAAAACTCAGAATATTTCATAAACAAAAATCATGTTTTTAGCAACCAAAAAAAAAAGAAAAAAAATTAAGAACAAGGTCAGCGCGCTAATTTCTTTCTCTTTTCACTTATAAAGGCGTAATTTGATCATTAGCAGAAGCTTAATTTATTTTAAGATTGTTATTATTATTTTAGTTTATTGGGTGTGGCCATGTGGGGTTGCTACTTGCCATTTCCTCAGCTATTCCATGTAGGGCCGGAAAAAAAATAAAACTTTTATCTCAATTTAATTTAATGATTTTGTCCACTCTCTCCTATTATCATATTTATTCTATTTTTATTTTAGATCATCACTTACCCTTTTTCTCTAATTTTCCTATATCATCATCATTCTCAATGTATCAAATTATATATATTTAAAAATTATATAACATTAATATTATGAAAGTATAAGATTAAACGATTCAAACAAGATCTCATTTGACTATATTTTTACTTACATATTAGCCGCAATATATAAAATAAGCTAAAACAATAAATAGTACCCGTATATCTAGTATTTGAGATCAGAGAAAGTATAAAAAAAAGTATTTGGCAACATTCATGACGTGTTTCACAGATTAGTAATTTTATGGATCGATCATGTTTGGTAGTACCGTATTTGATGGAACTCTCAATTCTCATCAATGTACGTCCAAAGCTTCACATGATCATAAATCATTACTATTATTATTAACTAGTATATTGGTGGAATATGTGGATATACGAGTGATTGGTACATATAAATAAAATACAATTATACATATATAAACTAATGATGACAATTTGATTGTGATGAATTTTCAACGTAAAAATATTAAAATTTTACAATTATTTAAATTAATAGGAAACAATTTAAACATCTTACTTAGATGTTTGATTTTTCTTTTTTTTATTTTAATTGGTATAAAATGACAGGGTGTAAAAGTAACTTGCCAAATAATCAAAAATTTAACAAATCTCATTAATACATGTGGCAAAACTCTTAATGAGTGCCACTTTGAATTTTTCAATCTTTTTAATAAATAGTATGATGCCAGAAAGACAAAGCAAGAAGTATGCATTCAGACTTACGGTAACAGATTGAGCGTGATGACTCTATTATTTGTAATTAGTTTAGAAACCCATGTAATGTACAAAGTTTAGTATAAAGACATATATAAATAAAAACTTTAAAGAATAAAACAAGAAAAAAATTCTTTGGTGTAAGAAAAGTAATACTAAATTGATACATTTGGCAAAGTTTTAAGAAATCATTATTTGTTATTTTTCAACTCTTTTTAATAATATTTATGATTTCTTACTTGCGTATAAATTATATTTATTATATTACTTTTAATATTATGATAAGATTATGATTTTGATAACATTATATACTCCTACTATGATATCACAATATTATGATATCACAATATTTAAAATAAATTCTTAAAATAAATCACTAGGTATGACAATAATACATGTTAATTGACAATTTTTCTCTCGAGTTTATTATTTAGCTATGATATTTTGTCGTCATAAGATCGTTAGAATAAGTTATCTATTTTTGAAAACCTGCTTACAATGATGTGTTCACTTTGACAATTAATTATTTAATTAATTGACACATAATAATATGTCAACGATTAAAATAATGAAATTTGGCAAAGCTCTCATGAGCTGTCATCTGTCATTTCACAGCAAAATTATTAAATAGTATGATTTTATTTAGAGTGTCTTTCCACTATAATAAATTTAATAAAATATTGTCGAAAATAAGTAAATTTATTAGCTCTGAATAATCTCTACTATCAATTATTTTTATAAATGATCTCGTATTTATCTATTTTTATCTGACAACACCCCTTGTCATATTTTAACCGGCTATTAAGTATTTATCACCAAAGAGGAGTAAGGATAGATCAACGAAGAAGCATAGTGGAGAAGAAAAAGTGAGTATATAGGTACCTACTATAGCCGATCAAAATATGGCAAGGAGTGTTGTCAGTAAAAAGATATACAAAAGTTAGATTATTAATAGTAGGAATTATTTATGGCTGATGCTAAATGGGCAATAAGTGAGATTATTCAGGATAATTTTTTCTAATTTTAATAAGATTAAAATTTATAATATATTGAAGGAACAATCTAGAGCTTAGAGACTCTTTGATCGCGTCGTCCTTTATAGGTATGGATTGCCGACTTCTTTTTGCCATCCTCAGACTCTGATCATATCTTTTTATAGACGGAGTATATTGGGTACGATGATGAAAAAGAAATGAAGAATAAGAGAGTGCTCAAAATACAAATTGAAATTGTAAATATTTTTGAAGTTTAGAGAGTTGAGTGTTGATACTGCATCTTCATCTTCATCAGTTCTGATATTTATTGCATTTGAGATTATTGAGAATTACTTATAATATTTATTAATTTGTGGTAAAATATAAATTTTTTAGATGTTATATACTAATATTAAGTATTTTATATGCATATAATCATTTTGAAAAATTATGAAAAATCAATGGCATGTAAAAAATTAATGGTTGAGATTGTTTGTTTCATTGTTTGTAGTGGTTGGCTTAAATTACCTCATTAATGATTATTTTAAAAGCAATTTTTGCACATTTAGAGTTCTTGTCGCTACACATAACATATTTTTAGTGCATATATTGTGATATTTAATTTAAATGTCATTATTTTAACTTTTTAAGAGTATGTATATATATATAGTGAATTTAGTGATATTTAATAGACCATTTAGCAGTATAATAAAAATCATATTAAAGTTTTTCACGTATAGGATCTAGTGACATTTCTTATAAATGTCTCTATAGACTATAATATCAATTACATATGTCACTAAAGACCAAATAAAATGTCACTAAATCACTTTATGGTGGAACTTAAAATAAAAACCAATAATTATTACACTAAAAATTTAAATTTGCGACATTTGTTTTAATGTCACTAAATCCTATGTCGCGAAAAATTAATTTTATTGTTGTGCGTTTCACGTAAATTTAAACAGTACAAATTTTTTGGAAAATGAAATTTGTTAATTTTTACCATTGAAATTTTTATTAATTTTCAAATCTAATATCGACCAAACCAAACAAAACATTAATTTGTTTACATGAATTTTATAAGATATTCATGTGACGTCTCTTCTAAAATTGATGTCTAATGTTATATTCTATTTAATGAGTCAATGGATCAGAACAACTAAAAACTTAAACTGATAAATTTAGCCCTATGATATGCTTAGTACGACCAAGTACAAGTATTTGGGATCGATCATTCAAAGGGATGGGGAGATTGACGGAGATGTAAATCATCGTATACAAGCAGGATGACTCGAGTGGCGAGTAGCCACTGCGCTATGTGATAGAAAATTCCCAAGCAAGTTAAAAGGAAAACTCTACCGGGCAGCAATCAGACTTGCTCTGCTATATGGGACCGAATATTGACCAGTAAAGGAAATTTTTGAACATAAGATGGAAGTTACAGAAATGCGTATGCTGAGGTGGATGTGTGGGCACACATTAATGTATCGAATTAGGAAACAAGATTTAGGGACAAACTAAGGGTAGCCCCTATTTCTGAAAAAATGCGCGAAAATAGATTGAGGTGGTTTGGACATGTGCAAAGAAAGACTTTCGCCGCCCCTGTGAGGAGGGCAGAAAACATTATAGTAGAGGGTAAGAGGAGTCGAGGAAGACCCAGGAGAACTTGGGATGAGCAAATAAAAATTGACTTACATGAGTTAAACCTCTCTGAGGGCCTGACTAAGGATAGGGGTAGTTGGCGGCGTCATATCCATGTTTTAGACTACTGATGTCCTCTTAGATTACCTTTTGGGGTTCTTGTCATCTTGCTTCTCTTGTTTCTTTTATTATTAGATTTTTGTTCTCTTTTACTTTGTAGTTGGCCCTACTTATTTATTTTATTTATATGCATTTAATTTATCTTTCCCGTGTAGCTTCGTCTCCTTATCTTTCTCGAGTTGGGGGACTCCTTTGGCCGCGCTCTTCTTTATGGATTTGAGTTGCCGCCGTCCTTTCCTCCTCAGACCCTGTCCATAGTTTTTTAATGAGCGGGATACACTGGGTAGGATGATGATGATGATATGTTTAATACTTCCCTTATTTTGAAATACTTTCTACATTATGGTTATTGATTGTTCAAATTTATTTTACATATTGCGCCTAATATGTAAGTAAAAGAATAGTTAAGTGAAATCTTGTTTGAATCGTCTAATCGCATACATTCATAATATTAATTTTTTATAATTTTTAGATGTGCATAGTTCAATGCATAAATCATCAAAAGAACATATTAAGTTGCGTAAAAAGTCAAATATAACAAATATAATAAAACGGAAAAAGTTTATACAATTTCATACCCTTCGATGTTAATTACTCCATTTATTACTATGTTTCAAGTATTTCACTTAAAATCAAGGATGCATGAAATTCAAATATATTATTTTCTATTACATTAATCAACTTACTTAAAAATTCAATTAAGCTGATAACTGTAGCACAGTTTTACATGAAGTCATTAACTTTAATGAAATTTTATATGACCATCTCTATTTTCTCCATCAATATATATCCAATAAAAATTTTACATTCTCTTTAATTGGCTAGCTTTGTCCTACGTTAATTGGCCATCTCATGCATAGGCGGATCTAGCTTAGAGCGAGGGATTACACATGCAACCCAATCCTCCAAAAAAAATTAAAATAAATATTAGTAATGTAAGTTTTGATCCTAAAACTCCCTTGTTCCAAGTATACACAAAGGATAAAGGATAAAGGACACTCCCAGTATCCCGCACAAATATTTGACTTTGGTCCTTTAAAATATGATATATGATTTAAATAGTGCATAAATATAACAAAAAATACTATAGTTCAATGGTTGGAGTAGCATATTTGTAATCTAAGTTAAGGCATCAAACCCTAATATAAACTATTATTTTTTAATAGACTAATAATTTATATTATAACGTCATTACCTTTTATCGTTCATAATTTCATATTCATCCTTTTAGTGTGTGTGTTGATAAGTGCAATTATTTGCACTTATTTATATCATTTTATACTCTTTAATGATAGTCGTTGTTAGTAATTTCGTGCTTATTTTGAAGATTTATGCAACATTACTCATTTTGGTTATTCATGTTGATTTTGAGTGGTTTTGATTGTTTTAAGCATAATTCTTATGGTTTTAATGATGACGAAGTTTACTAAGGAGATTTTAGCTCGGGTGAAGATAATCTACAATGAAAATGAGCAAAAGAGTGAAGGAGTTTTTATAATGCAAAAGTTTTGAGGTGAAATTTGATACATGTCTACTCTTTTGGTCATAACTTTTGATAGAAAGATTTTATTAATTCAAAGTTTGCGGCCTTGGAAACTAGACGTCAAGAGCTTTCCAACAGTATATTATATGCCCAATTCCGAAAATCGAACGAGAAATGACGATTGCTTGAAGTTTGCTGAAATTGCCAGCCAAAAACGCCGACTCGGCTTCCTTGACGTGAAAGTGGACGCCGAGTAGGCTTTTTCTTCTAGATTCTGTGCAGCCCATTTTTTAATACTTTAATTTTTTATTATTTTCTTTTATATTTATTTTTAATTATCTTCTTAGGGTTAATCAAGATATTAAAAAGGAGAATTAGGTTAAGCCTCCTTGGAAGAGGAGCACAAGGAGGGAGATTAAAAACCTCTTCTCCTTTCTCCTTCTTCTCTCATCTTCCATCTCTTAGACTACTTTTACCTTAATTATTAGTTTTGCTCTTTACTTTTTCCTTTAGTTTTATAATTTTTTCATAAAGTTTGCCATTAATCTTCATTCAAGGATTGTAAGTTTCTTTTAGGGGGTGTTTGGTATAAGGAATAAAAATGTAATGAGAGGGAATTCATAGAGGGGTAAAACTAATGTAAAGTGTTATTTTTAAGAATTATTTGGTATACTAGTAGTTATTATGGAAAGGGAAACACTTCTTAGTTTTACACTTTCTCTCTCCTTAAACCATAGCCATCAACCCCTGATAGGTGCAAATTTTAATAACCGCAAGCGCACAGTTGACGTGTAGCTGCGGGTCGAACACAAGGAAACGAGTTAACAAATTTGTTCAGTTTATAAGTACGAGATATGGACAAACAATATAATCGGTTTGAGAATCTAACACTACAATGAACAAAAATCAAAATGATGCAATTGAAACTAATAATTAAAGCAAAGACAATAATTAATATGAAGACGATGATAATAAAACAAATATAGGGTGTTGAGAATCATCTAATTCTAACATGGGAGTCAATTACTCTCATAATTGTATTAAAATTGAGTCTTTGGCATGATTAAACGTGATCTAATTAATCTCAAGCTTCCGCTTTATTGATCAATATCGGTATAAGACCTTACTAGTATTAATCCTCAAACTTCCGTTTTATTGGTTAAACTAATAGGAATTTAACTTAAATATACCTCAATCCTAAATTAATCCTAATTTCAAACTTTCGTTTTATTGAAAAGGTTAATAAAGATGTTTAAACTAAGGCTCATTAAGCATAGGTTAAATCATAGATCCAAATTTCACACAATTAATCGATAAAATATCATCCCATGTTTTGAATTAGGATTTTTTTACCTTAACCCTAGATAAGAAAACTAATCATAACATGGTGATGAGGAACATGTAATAATTGATAAATAAAACCTTAATTAAAATACTAGACATAAAGATGATGAATAATTTCAATGCACAAAAATAAATAATAAAGCAATAAATAAAGAAAACTGACTAACGGGAAAAACGTAAATTGCAATGAAATCGAAAATATAACAATGGAGTTCCACCATGGAAGCTCTCAAAAGAGAGAACAACAATAAAGAAAACTGAAAATTAAACTAAAGAAAACTACCCTCATGATCCTCCTAATAATAATAATAATCGCCACTATTTATAATGGTTCCAAAAATTAACCGTCAGAAGCTTGTCAGTGGCAAACGCCGACTCGGCGGTCAAGGATCTCAGCAGAAAGTCGAGTGGCTTTTAATGAAGTAAAACAATGATTTTTCCATAACCTACTGCCGAGTCGGCGTTTTGTGCTAAAAAATCGCAGCAAATTCAAATGGTAGTCGTTTCTTGCTCGGCTGTTGGAATTGGACATATAATATACCGTTGGAAAGCTCTTCAAGTCTATTTTCCAATGTCACAAACCTTGCATTAATATGATATTTCTAAAAAAATTATGACCAAAAGAGTGAGCATATATCAAATTTTACTTTAAACCTTTTTTTATTTTGAACACTTTTCAACTCTTTTGCCCATCTTCATTGTAAAACATCTTCAAACGAGAAATAATCTCCTTAGTAAACTTCGTCATCATTAAAACCATAAGAATTATACTTAAAATTATCATTAAGGAGTATAAAATGATATGAATAACCATAAGAATTATACTCAAAATCAACATGAATAACCAAAATGGGTAAAGTAGCATAACTCTTCAAAATAAGCACGAAATTACTAACAATAATCATCATTAAGGAGTATAAAATGATATGAATAAGTGCAAATAATTGCACTTATCAACCCCATGAAAGCCACCACCAAAATCATAGTTCACCTACAAACAACCATTGCAATTGAGCAAATTCTTAAGAGAAAACCATTTTATTTAGGGAAAATCAAGAAAGAAAACCTTCAAATGTAAAATACTTTGGACAGAAAATGATGATGATAAAATAAAAATGATAAAATTGTGAGTTTGTTTTTTAAATTTTCGCAAATTAACCACAAATTTTCAGATTTTGTACCCCTAATTTCATTTTAATTGCATGTAAGAGAGAAAATAATAAAAATAGATTAGAAAATCAAGTTATGAGCACTTGAAGAAGAAAAATCTCATCAATTTTATGAAGATCGATTGAAAGGTATGAAGATAAATGTTAATTATTAAGTAATAGGGAGAAAGTGAAAGGTAATGGTAACTGATTCAGAAAAAATATGAGCAGTAACAAATAATTTTGAATACCAAATAATTTGTAAGGGTAATCAAAATGCTATACCAAATAATTTGTAAGGATAATGATAAAATGAATCCATTACCTATCTTAGAATTTTGAATACCAGACGACCCGTTAGTCTTTTAATTTCTTTGCATTTTAATTCCTTGTATTAATTTTAATCCTTTATTTGTGAACCTTAATTATTGTCATCAATCTTCCTTTAATAAAACTAGTTTTGTTCTTCATTTATCGTTCTTTGAATTAATTTTTGTGTTCTTTGGTATTTAATTATTGCTTCTCCTGAATCTGTCATTATCATCATATTTATTCATGTCTAGTATTATCCTAGGGTTTTTGTTTGCTTTCACCATGATTAGTGAGTAGATCCATATTCAAGGGTTAGGGTTTGAACCTATAAGTTAAGTGTGATTTAATTATTGAAAGTGTCTATGAAATTAAGATTTAAGTGGTTAAATTGTGCTAATAACCATAAATAAATATGCTTTATCGGACTAGTCGATAGAACTAGAGTGTGAGATTAAGATCGACTTTGCTTTAGGATAAATTTTAGCTAAATTATTATTAATTCGTTCAATAAAACTAGTGTGTGAGAATTGAATTAGTAGGGTCTAAATCTAATAGTTAAGCAACAGAGTGAGAGTTTGAGATTAACAAGATCATATTTAACCACGTAATTAATTCGACATTTCATAGACTCTAATGAGAATTTGATCATACAAAACTTTAGGGGATTTCTGACACCCTAGATCTCTTTATCATATAGTTTTAATCCATTTTCTTATTGCATTCTTAGTTTGATAGACAAAAATCAATTGAACTTTTTTTCTCTTCAAGCAATATAATTAGTTGAATTAGCAAGTTTCTGTCCAAACTTCCTTGTGCTCGACCCGCGACTATACTTAAACCGTGCACTTGCGGTTCAATAAAATTTGCACATAATGTGTGTTTATATTTTGCTATCTTAATTTTAATAGTGTTTTTTTGAGACTTAGTAGGCAAATATATGGAGTGAAAAACACTTAGTTTTTTTCAAAAAGAATAATTATAGGGAAGCTTTAACTAACTCCATTTAAATATAACTTTTTCTATATTTCAAGTTCCTTTCAATTTATATGATTTTTAAATTTTTATGGGTTAACTTGTTTTTATATAATAAATAATTTACTAGTATATCGACAATTTTGTCCCCCCTAGCTCAAAATCTTGGCTTCGCCTCGGAGTTAGACTACTAATGTACGACCAAGACCCCATTTAGCGTTAAGGATTTGAGTTGTAACTAATACCCAAAAAATGTTAGATTATACGCTAAGTTGTGAAATTTCGTTTTTACCCTTATCTTCTTTCCTGAAAATACAGTAACTTTTTTTCCTTAAAATTCCACAAAATATTATTATACTTTTGGAATTTAAGTTGTTGTAACATTAATGATAGAAAAAACCTTAGTATACGTTAAGTTGTGAAATTCCAAAAGTACAATGTTATTTTGTAGAAATTTTTGAGATTTGCTACCACTCGTCTTCCGCAAAAGTTTATTGTTGCCATGTATGATATCCTTTTTAAAATTCTTCACTAGGATTAATAGACATGACTTCTTCTTCCTCCCTCTTACGGTCTTACCAGTCAATTGCAAAACAACATGTGGCATGGACCCATGTTTTTGAACCTCTCGACCGTTTGAAAGATAAGGTCACGCACTTTTGGATGAACAACATGTTTTAGGTCATTGTTAACAAAGAAATCGTTTGTGCCCATGAACTTTTTTAAGTCTGTCCATTTTATTTTGCAATAATTTTCTTTTATCCAAATGTTTTCATTACTTTATTTTATTCACATCCGCATATTTCAACTCTTCTTTAATATCATCCACACAATTTACATTGTCGTATCATTTTCTTAATCTTCAAAAGGGATTGCTGGAGTAATGCTTTGTAGATTATATGGGTATATGGAAAATTAGTTCATTTTGCTATTTTAGTTTTTTATATTGGCATAAAAAGATAATGGTCAAACCGTCTAATGCTAGTATTTGGTGAATTAGTTGGTTGAAACACTTTACGATCTGTTAGATAATCGTTACTAAATGATGAAAATGAGAATGATTTGTAGTGTAAGTTTTAATGATATGTATCATGTCATTCCTATAGTAATGAAAGTTTGATCTTAAATTTTTTTTTTCACAATTTTTCATTACCACCAATTAACACATGTTCAAATAGTAATGCATTGGAATAAATTTTGTGAAGAAAATAAGGTTGTTGAAAGAATATAACCATGACCATTAAACTTGTCAATTAGATATATTCCTACAAAATTAAACTATTTTTTCATTACCATTTTTACCATTTAGTACCGATAACCAAACGAGTCGTTAATGTTATGAATAAGCATTTTTTGAACAGGTTGCTCCTAATAATGAGCTCAACCCAAATAGTAGAACAAGTTAATAAATTATCTTTTCAAGTCATTCACTTCAATGAGCTACCAGTCATCTGGAATCGGTTGTTTTGTCAAACATTTCTATGTATCGTCGTACCTCTATGAAATTTACCGGAATTGAGGAACTCTCTTGTCTAGCGGTGATTGACTTGATAGATTTTTAAGAACTAAGAAGAGGGGGTAATTAAAGTGCACACGATATTATTACAAAAAATTTATTTTAAAATGAAATTAGGGATAGGCATGGGTCTTGAATTCTAAGGATCTAAATTCGGATCTGGGTCTATGACTTAGGGTCCGGGTTCAAGTCCAGGTCTACACGTTTAAGACCTAGATCCGACCCATGGACCAATTTACAATTTTTTAAAAAAAAATTATATACTAGGATCTGGATATGGGTCTTGCTGAACCCGACTCAGATCTGATCCATGCCCATTCCTAAATGAAATAATTGTTTTTCAAATCAAAATCAAACTCTATAATGAAATGAATGAAGCACATCCCTTACTATTGACTTATATAATTTTATCTTGGAAGAAAATGTAACACAACTTTCCTATAGTAACAATATTACGAAAAATACGAAAAGCAATGTCTAAGTAATAATTTAACTAATTGAAATTTATATTTCATTTTTGACTTTATTTGTAATACTTGTGATTTCATAGAGACTTTCAACATACATTTAACAATTTTAAAGATAAAACAATAATTTAACACACGACAATCAATTACCCCAACACCAATAAGGCAATAAGTATCCTTTCACCTAGATTAGTGTTCCAATTAACAGAGTAATTGTTTTAATTTGACCCGTGAAAGCAAACAACATGCACAAATCTACATAAATAAAAATACACGTGGGAACCAAATAACAACATCCAATTTATTCATCAATAATACAAAACAACTGAACCATGGATGACCTTATTTATTAAGCACCAAGAAGAAGAGGGATGGACCGGATGTCGCATTTAGGAGGTTCCTGAGCAATATCAAGGTAAGGGAACCACGGACTTGGACCCTTGTCCGAATCAAACTGAAGAAAACTGACGAACCCCTGTCCCACTGCTCGAACACTTTTGATTGTCATCAGCTCGCCAACTTGACCACCATTAACAAACAGTGTAACCGTCACACCTTTCACGTTTGTTAGCTGCTGGTATGATATTGTGGCCGATATCTCGGGCTCGCACACGACTATATTTTTGACGCCAAACATTGAACGAGTCACTTGACAAACACCGTATAATTGAATCGTAAGCTTGTACGAGAAATCGCTGTTGCTTACGCAACTGAAGCTTTTCACATTGTCGGGGAAAATTCCCGTGGGTAATTCGTAACGACGTAATATATCCGGGATTGAATTAAATCCAGGAAATCCAGGGCAGTTTGAAAGGGCAGAGGATAATGATGTTAGATAAAGGTAGAAAAGAGCAAGAAAGATGGAGATTTTGGCTTGTTGGGTTATTCCCTCCCCCTTGGAGGAAGGCCCAATTAATATTTTAATTATGGGTTTAATAATAATGGGCTAACAATTATAATATTATTTGTTAATTTATAAAAAAAAAAAAAAATTAAAAACTATAAATACCAAGGAAAATAGGGCAGCAGTTATATAATAAGATTCAGCAATCAAAAAAATTTTTTCACGCACAAAAGAAAAAAAACAGACCAGGAGCGAGGAGAAAAGGTATCGCGGCGTGACTTTTCGGCGATCCGATCGAAGGCCATTCGTGCTCCGTTTTTCGTCAAATTTTGACACGGTGTTCCTGCCTACCTAACCTACATATTCAACGGTTGGATTGTCGTTTTGTACACTGTAAATGGGTAATTTGTATTTTGCCCTAATTTTACCCTAATTGTTATTTTACCACTTTTGAGTGATGTTTTAGGGTTGTTTGGTGTTTGTATTACCTCTAGTATTGTCTAGAGAGGATTTTGGTTGTACCCATTAATTTCATTGGTGATTAGTGGAAGAGTGTGGTACCACTTACAGTCCCGTGGTTTTTTCCCGCATTGGGTTTTCCACGTAAATATCGTGTGTGCTTTACTTTCCGCATTTTTACTTTATTGCGCTTGATTGTGGGATTATTATTATTTGTTTGATTGGATTGGTTATTTTTGCTCATCTAACAACACAAAGGGAGAAAGTGTGTGTATTATATCGCCACTTTTCTCAACATAGTGGTATCAAGAGCTTGGTTTATATTTTCTTGGGTGATACTCTTGTGTTGGTTTATGATGGATGATAAATCTAGTATGCACGGTATGATTTATTTGGACTCTACCAACTACGCTGTGTGGAAAACTAAGATAGAAGATATTCTGTATGTGAAAGATTTGTATGAACCAATCTTAAATGAGTCTATGCCCACTGGTCAAGATGAAAGTAAATGGAAAATTTTGAATCGGAAAGCGGTAGGAACCATTAGACAATTTGTTGATGTTAGTGTGCTCCAACATATTTCAAATGACACGAATGCGTATGAATTGTGGATGAAACTTGAGGCTATGTATGAGAGGAAGAACGCCTTAAGTAAAGCGTCATTGATGAGAAAATTGGTAAAGTTAGAATTTCACGATGTTAATAGCATGGTAGTACATTTGAATGATTTTCAAGGTTTGATTAATCAATTGTCTGCAGTGAAAATGTCCTTAGATGATGAGTTGCAGGCACTATTACTACTTTCCTCATTGCCGGATAGTTGGGACACACTATTTGTATCACTTAGCAATTCTGCTCCTGATGGTAAGTTGACAATGGAGAGTGTCAAAGCTAGTCTGCTGAATGAAGAAACTAGGAGAAAGGAGATGGGTTCCTCCAATCATTCTGAAGCTCATTATGTTGCACAAGAGTCTAATAGGGGAAGAAGCAAAAATCGACCTTCTCGAGGTAGAGACAATTCCAGAGACAAGTCTAAATCCAAGGGTAGAATTATTTGTCATTATTGCGACAAGCCGGGACATATTAAGAGGTTCTGCAGAAAGATGAAAAGAGACAAGTCAAAAGATAGAAAGGGTGATTCATCTGAGTCGAAGTCTGAAGAGAAAAATACTACAGCTCTAGCAATCAGTGATGATGATTTGCTCTTCATTGGTGATAAAGAGTGTTTGAATGTAGCTGGTGATGACTGCAATTGGGTGATTGATTCGGGTGCTTCGTATCATCTTACTTCGCATCAAGACTATTTCTCGTCCTACACTAGTGGTGATTTTGGTAGTGTTAGAATGGGGAATGATGGGTCATCCAGGGTTGTCGGCAAAGGCACTATTTACTTGGAGAGTTCCACCGGTTGTAAGCTAATTTTGAGAAATGTTAGACACGTTCCTGATATCAGATTGAATCTCATTTCTATAGGTAGACTTGATGAAGAGGGTTACTTCAGCCACTTCAATGACGGTAAGTGGAAGCTCTGCAAGGGGAATCTTATAGCAGCCCGAGGTAAGAAGCAAGGTTCTCTTTATATGATGCAAGCGAAGGTTTGCGCGGGTGAGGTAAATGTTGCAGATGAATGTTCTAGTGAGTTATGGCATAATAGACTTGGCCATATGAGTGAGAAAGGTATGCAGATGCTCTCTAAAAAGCAATATCTCCCTGATGTCTCAGGTATGTCTCTTAGATCCTGTGTTGATTGTTTAGCTGGTAAACAACATAGGGTTGCTTTTCATTCTCGCCCCCCATCTAGGAGAAAGTTTCCTCTTGATCTTGTCCACACTGATGTATGTTCTATGGATGCTAAATCCCATAGTGGTGCTCTTTACTTTGTTTCTTTTATTGATGATTATTCTCGAAAAGTGTGGGTTACTGTGTTGAAAACCAAGGATCAGGTACTTTCTGCTTTCAAGGAGTTTCAGGCTAGAGTTGAGCGAGAAACTGGTAGAAAGCTCAAGGTCGTGAGAGCTGATAATGGTGGTGAGTACAGAGGCCCATTTGAAAGCTACTGCAAGGGTCAAGGCATCAAGCTTGAGAAAACAGTTCCAAAGACACCTCAATTGAACGGAATTGCAGAGAGGATGAACAGAACAATTGAAGAAAGAATCCGATGTATGCTCTCTCATGCAAAGTTGTCCAAGTCTTTCTAGGCAGAGGCATTGGTTACAGCTGTGTACTTGATTAACCTTTCACCTTCAAATCCTCTTGATGGTGATGTTCCTCAGAAAGTTTGGACCGGTAAAGATGTCTCCTATAAGCACTTGAGGGTATTTGGATGTCGTGCTTTTGTTCACATTCCTAGAGATGAGAGATCCAAGTTAGATAAGAAGACAAAGCAGTGTATATTTTTGGGGTACTCTGAAGATGCTCTTGGGTACAAGTTATGGGATCCAGTAGATAGGAAAGTTCTCAGAAGTAGAGATGTTGTGTTCTTTGAAGATCAGACTATTGAAGATATTGAAAAGCCAAAGCAACAAACATCCTCTCATACTCCAATCATTTTTGATCCAGTCTTACCGCAGATGACTCCTAGAGTTGAAGGGGGAGATGTGCAGGATGATGATGACAATATTGGTGATGATGGTCATGATGATCAACCTGAAGTTGAGCCTCCAGTTGTTGAACCGCAACCACAGCCTGATGATGTGAGAAGATCTACTAGAGAACCACGTCCTTCCATGAGGTATCCTACTACAAAGTTTGTGTTACTAACTGATGGGGGAGAGCCAGAAGACTTTCAGGAGGCTATGTCACATGAGAAAAGTAAGGAGTGGTATAATGCCATGCAAGATGAGATGAATTCCTTGCATGAGAATCACACTTATGATCTGGTAAAGTTGCCTAACGGCAAACGAGCACTCAAGAATAAATGGGTGTTTAAGTTGAAGCACGGAGAAGATGGTCAACCACCTAGGTTCAAGGCTAGGATTGTTGTGCGAGGCTATGAACAGAAGAAGGGGATTGATTTTGATGAAATTTTCTCTCCAGTGGTGAAGATGTCTTCAATCAGAGTTGTACTTAGTTTGGCTGCCAGCATGAATTTGGAGATTGAGCAACTTGATGTGAAGACTGCTTTCCTCCATGGTGACCTAAAGGAGGAAATTTACATGGAGCAACCTGAAGGCTTCGAGGTCAAGGGAAAGGAGAAACTTGTGTGTCGCTTAAAGAAGAGTTTGTATGGTCTTAAGCAAGCGCCTCGGCAATGGTACAAGAAATTTGAGTCATTCATGTTTGATAATGACTTCCACAAGACATATGCTGATCATTGCGTGTTTGTGAAGAATTTTGCTGAAGGTGACTTTCTCATTCTCTTGTTATATGTTGATGATATGTTGATTGTTGGTCGTGATTCCAATAAGATTGTTGACTTAAAGGCTAGTTTGAGCAAGTCCTTTGCTATGAAAGACCTTGGCCCTGCAAAACAAATTTTAGGCATGCGTATTTCTCGTGATAGGAAAAATAAGAAATTGTGGATATCACAAGAGAAATACATTGAAACGGTGCTGAAAAGGTTCAATATGAACAATGCTAAGCCTGTGTGTTCTCCACTGCCAGTGCATATGAAATTGAGTTCCAAACAATGTCCTACAACAGATGAAGATAAGAAGAAGATGAAAAATGTGCCTTATTCATCCGCTGTAGGTAGTTTGATGTATACTATGGTATGTACTAGGCCTGATATAGCTCACGCTGTTGGGGTAGTTAGCAGGTTTATGTCTAATCCTGGAAAGGAGCATTGGGCAGCAGTTAAGTGGATTCTAAGGTATCTCAGGGGTACTTCTAGAGTAAGTTTATGTTTTGGTCCTGGCGAACCTATGTTGGATGGTTACACAGATGCTGATATGTCAGGTGATATTGATTCTAGTAAGTCTACTTCTGGTTACATGATGACGTTTGCAGGGGGAGCTGTTTCTTGGCAATCTAAATTGCAAAAATGTGTTGCTCTATCGACTACTGAGTCATAGTATGTGGCAGCTGTTGAAGCTGGTAAAGAGTTAGTGTGGATGAGGGACTTCCTTGAGGAGTTGGGTTTGGAGCAAGACGATTATTTGTTACATTGTGATTGTCAGAGTGCCATTCACCTAGCTAAGAATGCTACCTATCATGGTCGAACGAAACATATACGAAGGAGGTATCATTGGATTCGAGATCAGATAGAAGAGAAAATATTTGAGCTTGTGAAGATCAGTACTCATGAAAATGGATCGGATATGCTGACGAAGATCCTTCTAAGAGACAAGTTAGAGGTGTGCCGTTTGAAAGTGGGACTTGTCATACCCCCCAAGTTGGAGTGAGGAGGAGATTTGTTGGGTTATTCCCTCCCACTTGGAGGAAGGCCCAATTAATATTTTAATTATGGGCTTAATAATAATGGGCTAACAATTATAATATTATTTGTTAATTTAAAAAAAAAAAAAATTAAAAACTATAAATACCAAGGAAAATAGGGCAGCAGTTATATAATAAGATTCAGCAATCAAAAAATTTTTTTCACGCACAAAAGAAAAAAAAACAGAAACAGGAGCGAGGAGAAAAGGTATCGCGGCGTGACATTTCGGCGATCCGATCGAAGGCCATTCGTGCTCCGTTTTTCGTCAAATTTTGACACGGTGTTCCTGCCTACCTAACCTACATATTCAACGGTTGGATTGTCGTTTTGTGCACTGTAAGTGGGTAATTTGTATTTTGCCCTAATTTTACCCTAATTGTTATTTTACCACTTTTGAGTGATGTTTTAGGGTTGTTTGGTGTTTGTATTACCTCTAGTATTGTCTAGAGAGGATTTTGGTTGTACCCGTTAATTTCATTGGTGATTAGTGGAAGAGTGTGGTACCACTTACGGTCCCGTGGTTTTTTCCCGCATTGGGTTTTCCACGTAAATATCGTGTGTGCTTTACTTTCCGCATTTTTACTTTATTGCGCTTGATTGTGGGATTATTATTATTTGTTTGATTGGATTGGTTTGGTTATTTTTGCTCATCTAACAACACAAAGGGAGAAAGTGTGTGTATTATATCGCCACTTTTCTCAACAATTTATAGATGAAATTCTATGGATTTAATCTCTATTTTAATAAAGATTAAAATTATTTATTGAGTGTTTGGTTTATGGTATTTTAATTAGATTTTTGTTGGTTTTTTCTTTTGACTTGCTATTAGGTCAAACACCAAATAAATATTCGAAAATATCTAGCTTATAGGCTAGGTTGCACTAAAACGGACACGGACACGGACACGGACACGGGTACGGGAAAACGCCAACTTAAAAATGGCGGACACGGGGACACGTAAATGGTAATATAATAAATATATCAAATTAAAGATAATTTTACAATCTTTCATTTGATATTTGTAAATAAACACTTTAAAAATATAAAACTCACATAACATTCAAATAAGTACCAAATAAACAACAGGAGTATTTAAAAATAGTCATACAAACCAAATCAAAAAAAACCAAATAAATAGGTTTATAAACAACCAAAATTAAAGATTTATAAATTCCATCAAATTCCAGTAATCAAATTCCATCACAGTAATTCCATCAAGATTTATAAACAACCACAACCAATACAATACAATACCAGTAATCAAATTCCATCACAGTCCATCACAGTAATCAAATTGAAATCAAATATCCATCACAGTAACATCTTAATTTACAATACAATACAATACGTTAATATTAGGATTCCAGTAATCAAATTCATCACAGTCCTAAATCAAATTCATCACAATACAATACAATACAATACGTTAATAGACCAATACAATACAATACGTTAATACAATACAGTCCTAAATCCATCACAGTCCTAAATCAAATTTCAGTAATCAAATTCCCTCACAGTAAAAATAAATGTTAAAACAACAGCTCAACAAGATTATAAATTTAAGATTAACACTAAGATTAAAGATTAGAACAAGATTAATATTAGGATTTAGGATAAAGATTGAAAATACCTGAAACAAAATCAAAAAAATCAATTTTTAGGGAAGCGCTGTGCAGTCGTCGAGTATTTGAGGGAGGAGCAGACCACAGCACCACTCAGTGAAGCCGTCGGTGGCGGTGGCGTGGTGGAGGAGCAACCGTAGAATTTTTAGGGTTAGAGGAGTGAGAGGGAATTGAGATTTGAGAGGGAGGGAAATGGAAAAATGGAATGCGTGAGTCCAGTAAGTGAAAGTGAGATTTGAGATGAAAGTAAGTGAGAGGTCAGAGGAGTTTATTACTTTTTTTTTCAGTTTTTTCAATTTTTTTTTTTTAAAAGACACGTGTCCCTTGCCGTGCCCCTTGACGTGTCCGTCGCGTGTCCTAGCCGTGTCCGCGTGTCCGAAAAAATATTAAAAAATTGGACGCTTCATTTGGCGTGTCGGACACGGATTTTCGCGTGCCCGTGTCCGACACGTGTCGGACACGCGACACGTCACATGCCAGGCGTGTCCGTGTTTCGTAGCTTATAGGTCAGCTGAAAAGCTGATTTTTAAGCCAACAAAAAAATTATTACGTTAAAATAAAAAAGCTATTCTAGTAAGCTTTTTTGTTGACTTTTGCTTATTAACTCATTTTTTCTCTAATAAACAGTCAATAACATATATCTAAACTTACCAAATATCTTCATAAACAACTATATTTTTTTAACTAATTTAAAAGACAACAAAAACAGGTAACATTTTTAACTTGTCAAACAAGTCAATAAAAAGCCAACAACCAATTACAAACACCCTACTCTATATCCCTATGAATTTTCATATGAAATCAATAAATGTGAATTTAGGTTGCAAATTCAAAGTTAGGGAAAAAAATGTACTTCATCAATTTCCTGACACTATAAATGACGGTGCCAAGATTTTGTAACCATCACCTATGGGTTTGAAATAAATCAAATTAATTTCACAAATTTTTATAAGAGACGGTTTCTTTGAGATTAGTTTAGTTAACCTTTAATGGACTGGGCTTCACAGACATCTCTAAAAAAGATGGTCTCTTAAGAAATCGACTGAACTAATTTACGTAATGATGAAGAACATTATAGTCTAAATTTATAAATATTGAATTTGAAATTTATAAAATTTAAGCTAATACTCTTAATGTTTATCAAACATTTAAAAAATAAATTAAAAATGTAATAATTAGTTAATTACAATAAAAGTTTGGATTACCACTGTTCTCAAACAAAAACCTTTTTAATTAAAAGATGTTAATAATATAACATCGCATTTCTCATTTTAAGACTATTTTATATTTTTTGGTTTTAGTATGAGTTGAGTTGAGTTGAATTGATTAGACACATAATGAAATCATTCACGGCACCATCCAATCATCCATGGCAAGATTTGTACCGAAATTGAATATGTAACTTAATCTGATTCAAAATATTTATATATAGTTAAGAATTAAAAATTAACACAATTCGAGATATTGTATATGAAATTTGTTTGAATACCAACTGCGCACCTCCATTCGTTGCGTGTCCAAATCGTTCATTATGGGAAAATGTGAAAAAAATAATATTATTTAACAACTTTATTTCAAAAATAAGCTTCGTGAAAACTTTATTTCAAAAATAAGCGTCCATGCATCCAAACTTAAGCTTGGTATAAGTCACTGTTATTAACAGCGAATTAAAAAAAAGAAAAAAAAAATATATATATATATATATATATATATATATATATATATATATATATATATATATATATATATATATATATATATATATATATATATATATATATATATATAATTGTTATTTCAGTTACTTCTTCATTCCAACCTACGAGATTAAAGAGTTGACTGGTCAACTCATTAAGTCGCTGTTAGTAACAGCAACTTAGGCTTTTATTTTTTTTTTTTTGTTTTTTTGATTTTTGCTGTTACACCAAGCCTAGGTTTAGATGTATGAACGCTTATTTTGGGAATAAAGTTTTCATTGAGCTTATTTTTGGAATAAAATGTTTCTATGCTCTTATTTTTTTCAAATTTTCTCATTCTGGTGGCCGTATTTGTGGTGGGCCGTGGGCGAGTGGCATGCACAAATTTTCATTCATCTCACATATTCCATTTTACATGTAATCAATAATCATCAATGGGAAATAAGTATGGGAATTTTAAATTAAAGATAATTTGATTCAGTTAATTTTAAATTTTCATTCATCTCAATCAGTTAATTTATAGATTTTTAAAAATTAAATCAGTTATTAATTATTTCTGGATAATCTCATTTATTTGCTAGTTTCTTGTTTTTCATTTCAACCCACATTTTCCTAGCTACTTTTTCAAAAAGTACATTTTATATTTTTACTTATTACATAATATAGTTTTAGCTAGTGGAATATATTTTTAGTGACATTTAATTTAAATGCACTACATTATTTCTAATGGTATATATAATGGATTTAATGATATTTATTAGACACATTAGCAACATAATAAAAAAATCATACTAAAGCTTTTTAAGAGAAAGAATCTAGTGACATTTCTCATAAATGTCATTATAAACTATAGTAACAATTATTTGTCACTAATGACCAAATAAAATGTCAGTAAAACACTTAATAGTCACTTTACAAATAACCAGAGGATGATCAACCCCTAAACAGTAAAGAAGGGCTTTGAGCCACTTTAACTCAGAAGTGATAAAAACCATTGTCCTATATTCTGCATCAGCCAAAGAACAAGACACAATACTTTGTTTCTTGTTGTTCCGGGACACATGAGAAGCCCCAAGAAAAATTAGCTAACCTGAAAGAGAACGTCGAGTCAAATGAAACCTAGACAAGTTGAATCACACCAACCAGAAAGATGCAAATCACAGCCACTACTAAGCAAAATTCCCTGACCCAGTGATCCTTTTAAGCTGGGTACAACATGAATAAGCATGTATGAACTAAGCCAATATGTGTACCCCATAAGTCAAATCAAGACGAGTGAAGGACAAAAAATGAGACGCCCCACAAGTACCTATTAAACAGGAAAACTAAGTAACTAACTACAGATGAAAATAGGGAGTTTATCCCATGATCCACTTACTCTTAAATAGTAACTACCCACTACTTTGACTCTTACTAACATAATTTAAATCAATCAAACATTCCCCTTGATTCAAAATTTCATAAAAAACAATCCTTGACTTGAACAACTAATTGAACTTGATTTACATACTACAAAATTTAACATACTTGCATCACTACTAAAACTTAAAACTTAAAATTTTAATGATACCCAACACATCACTATATTACCCCCGAACAAACCAACACAATAAGCCATTGCGATGTGACTTTAACATACATTCACCACAAAAATACAATCCATTGCGATATGACTTTAACACACATTCACCACAAAAATACCATCCATTTCCATGGATCAATACTATACCACACAAGAACTCGTAAAGAGTATTATTTCATGAACAAACACTTGACTTCATAACCACGATCATAACTTAATAAATCGTTTCTGCCTTGAACACGACTTTCACACGTGTGAAGATTGCTACTTAACCTCAATTTACTCAATACCCCTCTCTTTTTCATCATAAGACTCGGGCAAACTTTTTTTATAGGCTAATTAAAAGGAACCCATAAAACACATAAAAACATAATAACCAACACTTGACATGATTGCACATCAAACACTCATAACAATTTTAATTTTCACTCAAAATTACATGTGTTTTCTTTCCCACACAACTTTCCATTTTCTATTACTCGTACTCACTTTTTTTTTTTGAAAAACATACTGAAAACAACTGACATAACACCCAAAACACTCATTACTCAACAAAAACTGACATATCACCACACCTACAAACAATTGTTTTAATTGCTCTCACCACCTACTCTACCTCTTCTCTATTTTTTTTTTATATTTACCTCACTACTCAGGATCATAAACGCTAGCTCTTGATGCCTTGTTGAAAGAAATACATAAAAATGTGTAACACTAACTTTCTCATTATAATATTTAGAAAATAGAATATAAGTACCTATTAAATAGTAACTAACTACACATAAAAATAAGGAGTTCATCCCATGATTCCATAACTTACTCCAACTAATTAGTATTGACTCTTAAATAGTAACTACCCACTTAACCACTAGTTTGACTCTTACTAAAATAATTTGAATCAATCCAACATGCTTCCACTATGGTCTATGATAAATTTGATAAGATCAAAATTTATAAAATATATTTAAAAACTTTGAAATTATTGGGACTTACTTGAAACACTTTTTAATTTGTGGTAAAATACAACTTTTGTATTAGAAATAATTTACTTTTTTTAAGTATTTTATTTATTTGCATATAATCATTTTTAAAAATTATATATGAAAAATCAATGGCAGAGATTTTACAGTGTAAAAAATTAATAGTTGAGATTTTTTGTTTGTTGTGGTAATTGGCTTATAAGTACCCCATTAAAGATTATTTTTAAGAAAAATATTTTTGCATATTTGTAAAAAAATCATTAAATAAATTATTAAATACATTTATAGTCAAATAGAATTAGTGTAAGGGATATCATATATCAGATCAATATTTAAAATAATACACCTTCTGTTCTTTAATGTTCTTATCGTTTGGAATATTCTACCTTAAGGAGAGACAAATTTGATTAATATTTTTGACGATATATTTAAAAGATAAAATATATCTATGTAAGATCTCGTTAGTTCGTTTTAATATACTTTTTTATCATGTATTTTTTATAATTTTTTATTATGCGTATTTATTGATTTTGAGACTCAAATTTATCTTTGAAAACTATAAAAAATAAAGGAGAAAAAAAAGGAGTATAATTATTTGATATTTTATGTCAACCACACGTACTAATGTTGCAGGCATTAGTTGATTTTTGACAGCATCCAAGACGTGTAACACGAATTAGGAATTGTAACTTCCAACTTAATTGGTACTATTAATTTGGCAATGCATGGCAAAACATTCATTAACGTTCAAATTCAGAAAACAAAATCAAAAAAAGACATTTTAGAGTTGAAATTTCAATGAGAATTATAATGCATGTATTATTTTTATGAAAGACCGTCTCTTAATAAGACGATTTTAAAATAAAGAATTCATATATTGATAATTATGTTAGTTGGTTTATTTAACCCATGTATGACGTGCGTTTCATAGTAATATCGCTTTACACAAGAATTTGTATTAATGTTTATATATAGTTGATGGGTCGAATTAGAAACCAGACGTTTAGAGAGAAACTAGGGGTTGCCCCTATTTCTGCAAAGATGCGCGAAGATAGATTGAGATGGTTTGGACATATGAAGAGAAAGACTTTTGAAGCCACTGTGAGGAAGATAGAAAGCATCACAGTAGAGGGTAAGAAAAGCCGAGAAAGACCTCGGAGAACTTGACATGAGCAAATAAAAGTTTACACCTATCTAAAGACCTTGCCAGGGTTAGGAGTAGTTTGAGGCGTCTTATCCGTGTTTTAGACTACTGATTCTCTTTTGCTTACCAATTGGTGCTCTTGTTCGCTTATCTTTATTTTATGTTTTTTTATGTTTTAGGTTCACGCTTGTGTGATAAGATGCAAGCTCGCGAAGTTAGTTTCAACTTCACTTATTCCTATACGTTGCGGAAACTTCTCTTGATCTTTCTGGAGTTGAGGGACTCTTTGGTAGCGCTCTCCTTTATAAGTATGAGTTGCCGCCTTCATTCCCTACCCACACCTTGCTCATAATTTTTCTATGGACGGGATACATTGGGTATGATGATCGATGATGATATAGTTAATTTAAACATTTTTCATAATTTTCAAGTATACCTCAAATCTTAATATTAATAAATATACTGAATAAAATTCAGAATATTTCATAAACAAAAATCATGTTTTTAGCAACCAAAAAAAAAGAAAAAGAATTAAGAACAAGGTCAGCGCGCTAATTTCTTTCTCTTTTCACTTATAAAGGCGTAATTTGATCATTAGCAGAAGCTTAATTTAGTTTAAGATTGTTATTATTATTTTAGTTTATTGGGGGTGGCCGTGTGGGGTTGCTACTTGCCATTCCCTCAGCTATTCCATGTAGGGCCGGAAAAAAAAAACTTTTATCTCAATTTAATTTAATGATTTTTTCAGTCTCTCCTATTATCATATTTACTCTATTTTTATTTTAGATCATCACTTACCCTTTGTCTCTAATTTTCCTATATCATCATCATCATTCTCAATGTATCTCGCTCATAGAAACTATGATTAGAGTCTGAGAAATTTTCATAACTTTTAATGTGCATTTTATTCTTAATCCATGTATTAGAACATAGTCAAAATGTAATCTTGTTTGATTCGTCTCAACATAAGATTTATTAATATCTACTTTTTATAATTTTTACTTATACACAATCATCACTTATTGAATTAGTACATCGATAAACATAAAAAAGCAAATGACACATTTGAAATGAAATAGAGGGAGTATATATATATATAGTTGAAGAAATAACCCAGTCACTTTAATGGTATTAAATTTGATGTTGTTGCAGTAATTGATTATAGTTGGCATCATCTATGGTGTGTTTCACGAATTAGGATATGACTCGTGAATTGACCAATTTGTATCCGAAGCATCCATATATGCTTTATTCTAGAAAGAAATAGCCAGCCACAAGAATAGATGGTCTTATAAATTTCACAAAAATTCATACTACACAATCATCTACTTAATTAAAAGTTTTGTTGAATTGATTTTTATAGATTGATTATTGAATCTCATTCACCACAAAATTTAAAGTGAACTATTTATAATATGTTGAGATGTACGATATTCGACATATGGTTTTGGGATGATATTTCTTTTACGGAATATGTGTATTTTGTGTTTTCTCGATAATATGTTGATATTTACAATCCCACTAAAAAATTCTCTTATCACACTCAAAAAACAAATTTACAACATAAAAATTTTGTAGCAAAAACCAAGAAGTTCAATCTGCAAAAAATTAATCGAGGTAATTATTTTTTTCGAATCGTATTATTTCAATTAAAAAAAAAATAGTGGAAGTCGCACAAAAAACCGCAATCCGGCCTTGGGTGAGTCGCAGAAAAAACCGCAATTGAACCTTGTCCAGCCGCGGTTTTTTTCTGCGACTCACCCAAGGCCGGCTCGCGGTTTTTTGTGCGATCGGTTTTAATATTTTTTTTCGTTTTTTTATGAATAATTAATATTTATTTTATTTATATTATTATTGTTATTATTATTATTATTATTATTATTATTATTATTATTATTATTATTATTATTATTATTATTATTATTATTATTATTATTATTATTATTGTGATTGTTATTACCATTATTCTTAAATTTTTATTTCTTATAATTATTAATTTATTATTTAAATATATTTATTATAATAATAATAATAATAATAATAATAATAATAATAATAATAATAATAATAATAATAATTATTATTATTATTATTATTATTATTATTATTATTATTATTAATATTATTATTATTATTATTATTATTATTATTATTATTATTATTATTAAGTTTTTTATATTCTTTTGAATATTCTTTTTATTATTATTGTTGGTGATGTTGTTTTGTTGTTAATGTTAGTAAATTTTTCTTTCATTTTATTATTAAATATTGTTTTTGTTATTAGTGTTATGATTATTATTATTGTTTGTGTTATTATTGTTATGATTATTATTAATGTTATTATTTTTGTTAATATTGTTATTATTATTATTATTATTATTATTATTATTATTATTATTATTATTATTATTATTATTGTCAATTTAGAAAATTAATTACAATAATAATAATAATAATAATAATAATAATAATAATAATAATAATAAATATGTTGTAACATTATACTTGTTGATAATCATTAGTTAAATATTGTTGTTGGTAATTAATTATTTTTTTTTTGTTCATGTGCTTAATTAACGTAACGTTTGATTATGTTCATTTAGTATTTAATATTTAATTAAATTATCAAAAATTGTAGTAAATGGCTGATAATCAAGGAAAAGAAAATGGTTTTTTTAGACACTTGTTGAGCGGTAATAGCTCTAGGCCTACTCTGCTCAAAGGGGATCCTCATAAGAGGGGGGTAATGGATTCTGCTAGGAGGGCTAGGCAGGAAGAGGCTGTCAGACACAGTGTGGCCCAACGGTCGAGTGCGCTGAACATAGTGCGTACTCGTATTGATGATGAGTACGTAGGCGACGTTGTTCGCCCAACGGAGTGGACTGTTGTTCGGGGGTCGGACGGGAGATTCGCACGTGGCGGCCCTAGTTCTTCAGGCGCATCTGAGTGCGCCGGAAGTATTCTCGTCGATAATGAGTCGCCACGGGGGAGAAGGGGCTCACAGTCCGCTGGCACGGACTGGTTAGTCACATCGCCCTATCCCGGGGGGCCCACAGATACGCGCCTGATACCTAGCTATGAGGGCACATAGCTAAACTTATTTTTGATGGCTCCGAGCGTACACCTTCGGTTCTGGAATGCCATAGTAGGAAGAGGCCGTTGGACGCCATCATCGGACTGAGGGATATGAGCGATGCGCTGTACGATGTTCTACCTGCTACTCCCCTCGGCCGTCTGCCGTATATTATGCACCAGCACATCGACTGTGCTTTGATATCGGCCTTCGTGGAGAGGTGGCAGCCGGATACGAACACCTTCCACATGCCATGGAGGAGATGACAATTATGTTGCACGACGTGCAACGCATATTGGGCATGTCTATTGAAGGTTCTCTACCAGCCGAGCCTTCTTAGGTGGAGTGGCAGGTATCACCAATCTGTTCAAGGAGCCCATGTCTGAGCTACGGCGGAAAGGTGCATTCACCAGCGGCTGCGTCAACGTTGCTGAACTGATGCAGCTGTGTCATAGGTCCCAGGCCATGGATACCCAGTCGACAGCCTACTACATGGCTATTGTCGGCTCCACCCTGCTGGCGGATATGACCAGAACCGACATGCGACCTCACCCGATACTTGCCGTGAACATTGATCAAGATGAGATCGCCTGGGGTGCGGTGGCCTTGGCCTACTTGTATCGGCAGTTGGGAATGGCATCTAGGGCTGGTTGCAAGACCATTGCGGGTTGCCTCACATTGCTCCAGACATGGATCTATGAGTACTTTTCCGCTTTCCGCCCTCATCCTCGCCGAGCAGACGTGCCTAATAAGACTAGGGCGGAGATGTCATCCACGAAGAAACCATGTCGTGATGTGAACAGGCTGAGGGACTGTCGTAGCATACTTGACTCCATGACGGAAACTCAGGTATTGTACATCACATCACACTTTCTTATGCATATTATTTTAATTTAAGATTATTTTTATATGTTATCTTGTCTTTGTGTGCAGGTGGAATGGACTTCGTACATGACTGCTCCAAGGGCATTGCTGAATGAGCACCCACGCACCAGCTTCATCGGGGGTATCACTTACTTTGATATGGTCGAGGTGTATTTGCCGGAGCAGACAGTGCGACAGGTCGGCTTGTGCAGGCTATTCTCCCCCCCCCTCCTATGAGACCAGCCAAGGCTGTGCGACCGGCACACGGTACCTACTCCGTGACCTTTGCTTCCCCGCCTGTGTACTTGAAGGCATGGAGTAGGTTCTCCTATAGTTGCCGCCTTGGTGAGCTGGCACTTCATCGGGCATCTATTCCATCAGAGGCTGAACCTAGTTACATTGACTAGTTCAGAGTGTTCTCGCACCCGTACGTAGTCCCCGGCGAAGGACCGAGTGTCGGTTTTGGTCCATCTGAAAGCAAAGCTGAATACATTAGTTTTCTAAATTAATTTGTTTTCTCTTATGTCTTTGTGTTATTTGAATGTTGTTTTATATCTTATTCACACCTTTTTTTTTTCAGTTTCTCAATGAATGGCCGAGTCGATTCGCTCCATTGGCGAGACTGCCTCCTGTTGCTGAAATGAACCCCCAGGAAAGACATGCTTTAGATGTATACCTTAATGATTGTAAAGATTTATTTTCTGAATGGCAATCGTTAAGGGGCACGACCCTTCATAGTCTGTACTTAAACTAATTTTACATTAATGCTTTTAGTGATTTACATTAAATTTTATTCATGTTTGCATCAATGCTTTTATAAATTTACATCGTTACTATACACAATGAATTTCATCTACAATTTCTATAGTAATCACGTACACATTAGTATAACCATGAACTATCTACATATTGAATAATGATTTGCATTTTCTATAATAAAACTGAATAATGATCTATACATCACGTTACACAATGGACTATCTAAATTTACAGCATCTGCAGTGGTGTTATTACATTGTGGTGGTCGTGGCCCGCATAGTTTATTCCAGAGCATAATTGTAACACCCCGATATTTTTTTTTCCGATATATTAAATGATTTGCTAGTAATATTATTATTATTATTCTTTTTAGAAGAATATATTTCTTTTTATTATTTATTTGGTTAGTAGGTTAGATCATGAGACTTCAACTTTTAAAGCAATTAAAACCATTTTAAGTCCAAACCTTTTTCCTAACCTATCTTAAAAAAAAAAAGGAATAAAAGTGGGAATTTGAATCATTTTGGCCGGCCATATGTAGTATCTTGGGGGGATTTGTAACTTCTTAGGATATTGAAAGATTAAGGAGTTATTGCCTTCCATAAGTATTGCCTTAATTTTACTTAATTTCTTTATTTCCTTAATCTCCTAATTTCCTTACATCTTTTCATTTCAAACCATTTGCAAGTAAGAAAACACTCCCAAAACCCTCTAATCCTCACGCCTAATCCTCCATTGGTTCATCAATTTTGGTGCTTTGTTCTTGAGCAATTGTGAGTAATTCTTAATTTGGTTTTTATTTTTAAGTTTTAATTTAAATTTCTATGATTTTTATGTGTGTTATTTTATGGTTTATGATTTGTTCATGATTTAAAATTCATGTGTGAAAGTATGATGTATTTTTCTATCTAAATTAATGTATGGTTTTTTTAGGGTTTTAGATATGTTACATGTGTGTGAAGAATTTGTTTGATGGATGATTGAAATATATATATATATATATATATATATATATATATATATATATAGAAAAATGTATGTGGTGTTAGAAATTTATTTATTTTTGATTAATAGAAGGAATTTATAATGTTGGTAAAAAAAAATATATATATATACATGTATATATGTGATGTGTATGTGTGAAAACATTTGTGTAAAAAGAATTATATTGAAAAAAAATATATATATAATAATAATTCATTAAAATTTATTTTTATTTAAATTTTTTTGTTTAGATTTAATAGGACATAAAGCATTGATATTTATATTTTTGTGATAAAAAAATGATGGAATGACAAAATCCCGTAGGTTTTGAAAATGGTGAAAAAAATGTGTTTTTGGAACATTTTTGGCTTTTAAATTAAGTTAAAAATACTTATACTATGTTATAAATTATGAAAATTGGTACCCGGGGGTTTTGACGCCTTCCGGACGCAACGGTGAAGTCGAATTTTCAGTTTGACAGTTTTAAGTTGAGTTTCTGGACAGATTGTATAGGCTGTCCTGTTTTGTGTATTTACCATGTTATAGTATGTGATGGATGTTCATGTTGTGTGTAGAATTCTAGGTATGGATGTGATTGTATATGTGTGTTATGGATGATTTGAGGAAAATGCGTATGTGTGCTTATTTCCCGAATACGATTGAACTTTGTAGGAAGTCGATTCGTGACCGGGAATTGATTAAGACGCTTGTGAGTTGGTTATCTTGCTTAAGGTATGTACACGCAGCGAAGTTCGCATTAGTCCGATGTATCATATAATAATGGTATACAAAAGTAAAGTATGTATATATAGTACGAATAATGTTATCTTTCGAATAAATAATTTTTATACATTGTTTTGATAAGTAGAGGTAGTATGACCTCACTGACCTTAAAATGGACGTAGTATGAAGTCAATTGGTGGAAATGAATTACTCGCGGTATATGGGGGCATTATGAGCCACCGCGGGGGTATGCATACTTAACCATAGGCACCGAAGTAAGGCGAGTGTCTATGGTAGAGACTTGCTTAGGGGTTAGCTCCCCCTAATGTATTGTCTCACTTATGGAGCTTGGAGTGTACCGGCAGTATGGCTGGATAGTACAGCAGTATGGCTGACTAACCTTTACATAAAAATAATTATTCTTAATAAGCATGATCAAAGCGTAAGGTTCTTTGAATTGTCAGCTAATAAATTAAAATTTTCTCTTGTGTTATTATTTATTTGGTATGTGACGTTTGCTGACGTGTACTTTTGGTCTTAACGACCCTGCGTTGATGTTGTTTCCTATCTGGGCAATGACTAGCAGTAAGTTAAGTTGCAGGTCTGGGGAGTGAGGATTGACCCTTGAAGAAATAAATCATTAGAATTTCTAGTTAAGTTTGAAGAACATTTGGTTTTTATGAGGCGATTTTCGTTCTCAAGTTGTATTAAGTAGATTTAACTTTTCGTTCTTATCCGCTGCTAAGAATTTCTTATTATCTAGTAGTTCTTAATAACGCTAATAGAACTCGATCCGCACGTTTTCCTTAACTTCAAAAACCGTTTTAAAATGTTTCTAACATCCCGGTTTGACTCGGATTATAGTTGTCTTATTTTTAAAAAGGTCATCTTCTCTTTCCGTACGACCCGAGTTATTCTGAGATGTTACAATAATCCTACTAGTAAAATGTGTTTCTATATGTCAATTGTCAACTGCGTCTCTCCAACGTTGATGGACTGGCGGCAGTGGGGATGAATCGTCGTTCATTAATAGTTGAACAAAATGATTTCCATTCACCGAACATATATGTATAACTTTATTTACACTATGCACGCCTGGTGCTTTCCTTAACGGAATAACCAAAAAGTTGTACATCGTGTTACCGTCATTAGAACCATAATAAGCAATGCCAATGTTAAGAAACATTGCTGCAGAGTACAATGCCATCGGTGCATCCATCCAGTGAATAAAAGGAGTAGGTCCATTGCCGTGTGAACCTATTCTGAATATAGCATCATCTAACAACTCCTGGGAAAGATACAAACTTAGGTATTAGTCTCTGTTCATTTGCATTTCCATACACATAGCACGTCTTAAAAGAGGCCATGCCTCCTCGCCTCCCAACACTGTGGCGGCAATAGCTCTAAATCCATAGTTACCATCACCTAACACATCAATCCAATCAAACAAGTAAGATGAAAGAATGAATGGGATGTGATTAGGCAATGGAAACTGTGAAAAATCTTGACCACCTGGGTCATCTACAATTATTGAAAATAAGGTTAATAAGACTAAGCTGTAACAAACTAATTTAAATAACGCAAAGGAAAGTCATATACCGGATAAGTTGAAAGTAAACTTTATTCCAACTGAAGATTGCGTTTCTCGACCACTAGATCTCCCACTAGATCTCCCACGAGATGAAGATCTAAACCCTCGACCACGAGAAGATGATCTGCTATATTCAAATGCACTTTTATTTCTTCTCATGGTTTTGCTTGTGCTTGGTCTTCCCTTTCTAGGTGGACTTGCGTAAGGCTCAGGTATTTCGGCTCCATCAGGGTGTAGTTCATACTCAAGAACCTGAGACATTCGGCGTACAACTGCGGGATCGGATTTTAGAACTTCATCGACCAGAGACTGAAAGTACTCTTTGTCATCGGCGTTCGCATATCGTACTCCTTCGTTGGTTTCATCTCCTACCTCTGTGTACCTCAAAGTACTCCAGAATTGATGAATGTCATCCACATACAAAGCACCGTGTGAACCGATAGACATATATAAATAACAAGCACACGACAATCCATGGGTGTGTTGAAGTACACAACCGCATTTGTTAAATAAAAAATCACCCAATTCTAACATACGGTTATGCTCAAGCTGCAGCTGCTCCAAGGCGTATATAGATACGTGGCGATATAAAGGTCTAAAGAAATGTTGTCGCATCGACCTTGCTACAAAATTCATGGATTCTTGTAGCGCTTGTCGGATCCTGGCTTGCTGATTTGTAATCTGTGCTTGTGCCCTTTTAAACAGGGTATCAAATGAGCTATTACCGCTACCAAGGTAATACTTGAAAGACGAGTGTTGGCTTTCAACCCTGCTAGTAGTCTGGTTACCCATGTGCAAACAATCATTCGTCCATGCACGCACAAATTTCTCTCTAAGTGGAATCCATGTTCCAGCCAAATACCGAACGACCTTTATGTTCCTAACCGACCACGTATTCACGATCGCTTACCATCTCTCTTCAAATTCGCCGATTTTAGAACTTTTAACCAAGGGGTTCCATCTACCTTTCCTGAATACTTGCCCTTGTTGATTTTTTTTCCCGCCACACAACTTGTCCACCATGTTCTCAACGTCGTTTGCGATATGCCTAATGCATAACAAATGCTGCACATCTACATTAAACACAACATTGAACGTAATTAAGACATATTCAATAGATAAAACAACAATAATTAATCAACAAAACCTTTTTACCTGGGAAGACGTCACGAATAGCTACAGATAAACCTTCATCTCGATCGGTTACAATGATGCTAGGAGTCTGAGCTGTGCCGATAATATCTCTTAATCCCTGCAACACCCACGAATACGACACAACCGCCTCATATCGCATCAAACAGAACGCAACCAAGAAGTTGTGATTGGTTGGCGTCATTCCGATCACTTCACACAGTGGCCACTTTTGTTTGTTTGTTTTGTACGTTGTATCTATCAACACAACATATGGCCACGTAGATATCATTTGGATAGAGGTAGGATTTGCAACTAATAATCTGCTCAATTCCCCTTCGCTATACAAGTCTGTCCAAACCACGTAATTAAGTTCTGTGGCCATATAAAGACAGTGTTGAAGGGGAGTCCTACCCTCCATCTCTTCTCTCCTTATTGATTGCCTAATATTATGTATCTGATTCATACTAATAAAAACACCAGGAAAATTTTCTCTAATAGAAGTCATAATAAAGGCCAGGTGCATTCCGGTTGCACTAAGCTGTCGTATATGCTCCCGAATATCTACATTGATCCTATTTGCCCTTACATGATCATCTCTGTACACTAATAACGGGTGGTTATGTCTTCCTTTTTCACCAGGACACACCCTTACCGTCCAAGGTCTTTCTTCTGGTTTACGACTACTTGCTACAATTAAAAATTTACACCCGCAACTTCTACTTTTAGAACCAGGTCGGGCAGCATTATCTAGATTATGTAAATCACCCCTAATATTACCATAGCGGTGACACCATAAGTACACACTAACTCTAGAACGTCCTTCTTTTTTTTTTTTTTTTTATAAGAAGCACGTGTAAATTGAAAACCAATTGTTATTGCTATCGCATCGGCCCAACTATGTAATTCATCTAAGGAAACAAATTCCCTATTCATAACAAAGCTACCCGAGTAATCTACGTTGTCTCCCAAGTTTTCAAACTCCTGCAAATTTAAAATATGAAACAAACCATACATTAGGTCATTAACACATTATACATACAAACAAAAATAATAAAAACATTAATAATAAAAACATTCAATAATAAATAAAAAGTATAAATTACTTTAATGATTTACTTAAATAATTAATATTAAAAATAAAAATAATAAAAATAACAAAAATTAATAATAATAATAATAATAATAATAATAATAATAATAATAATAACACTAATAATAATAATAATAATAATAATAATAATAATAATAATAATAATAATAATAAGAAGAAGAAGAAGAAGAAGAAGAAGAAGAAGAAGAAGAAGAAGAAGAAGAAGAAGAAGAATAAAAAAATACAAATAATAATAATAATAATAATAATAATAATAATAATAATAATAATAAATACAAAAATAATAATGTAAATAAAAAAATAAACAAAATAAATAAATAAAATCGCAAAAAAATAAGCGACTGAAATATGATTGAGTCGCATAAAAATAGGCGACTGGACCGTGATTCAGTCGCACAAGACCGGGCGACTGAAAACGTATTACGAATGAGGAAAGTTTAAAACATGGACGAGTATTTTGGCATCACTCATGGTTTGTATATATATGATGTATCACGTACACAGGATAAAGTTTGAAATATTGATGTGTATGGATATAATTTGACAATATTTATATTCATCAATTATATTCAATGCGTGTATGTCCAAAACATAAATATTTTTTTAAATTCAATGATTCTAATTTACAATAGGATCATCTAGTGTTATAAAAAAACAAAAATTTAAAATAATTTTATTTTTCATGTAAAATGCACAATATAATAATATCTAGAACAATGAAAATTAATAATTTTATAATTTTATTTTGACTAGCTAGTTTTTTGTGACATTTAAATTTGTGTAATTATTTAGTTTATAATTTGAGAGTATGTTAGAGAATCTCTATAGACTAGAGATAAAGTAATCCAAGAAACTCAAACCTTAATCAACAAAGGTTAAAGAAAATGTTCTTAACCATTAAGTAAATCCATAATTATTCATGCCGCCATATTTCTCAAACATAATTTGGAGTTTTAATTTTAGACAATATATATTTGTTAAGATAGTCACTTGATATATGATATTAGAATAAATATTATTGAACAATAAGATATTTAATAAAATTAATAATAATAATAATAATAATAATAATAATAATAATAATAATAATAATAATAATAATAATAATAAATAAAAAAATAATAATGTAAATTAAAAAAAAAAAGAATCGCACCAGTTTTGTGCGACTGAACCTTGGTTCAGTCGCCCAGTTTGGTGCGATTCTTTTTTTTTAAATATTTCCAACGATTCAAATCGAAAAATTTACGTACCGGATCCGATTTATAATCGCTTTCGTTAGCCATAGTTAATCGATTACAAGTAACAACTTGTTTAAAATCGAACAACGTTTTTAGAGAGTTTTTAGAGAGATAGTACTGTGTTTGAATTCGTACTTCATACAAGAACGCGTCTGAGAATTCGATATATATAGACAAATCTTCGGGATTAAAGTGTTAATAGTTTTATTAAATGTAATTTACATTTGTTAATTAAGTTTTAAGTCCAGTGGCAATTTTGTAATTTTTTTAACTTCAGGGGCAAATTCGTCATTTCAAGAGAGTGACGATAAAATGAAAAGGGATGGCGAAATTTACTAACTCCCTTTCTTTATTAATTAGTTTCTATAGATCTTGGGCTATATATATGCTTCCTATATTTAGAGCTGATATCATTCTCAGCATCACAGCACAAGAACTATAACTTTGTAACAGCTGATATCATTCCAAATAAACTTCATCAGCTATTCAAACAACCTTATTAAATCAACAAAATGGCTGGAACGATTGCGAAGGTAATTAAGTATTATTTTTAAATAATTTATTAATTTGCAAGTGATGTTATATATATTGTACTACTAGATAAAAGTACTTCACTAGTTCCTTCACAGTTTATCATGATTCATTAATTCTTGATTAAAGTCGTTTTAATTTGAGATGATCTTAATTAAATCAGTTTAAACTCTTTAAAAATTTGTTTTCTGTGCAAGTGTAAATTTAAATTTACTGTATTTTTTATTTTTGCTAATAGACTGCTTGTATGGGCTTGATTCACGATAAGACTTTCTCATATAAGACTTATTGTGTTACCAGTCATTTGGTTCCATTACTAATAGAAAAAGTAATGTGCCTTTGTTTTTAAAGCAACAAGCAGGCGTGGATGTTGAGACGTACGGGCCTTTTGGCAATCAAAGTGGTGTAAAATGGTCGTTGGTGCTTGACCCCAATGAATATATAACCCAAATAATCCTAAAAACTGGCGCTTTGGTTGATTCAATTGTGTTTGCCACTACAAAGCCCACAGCTTTTGGTCCTGTCACAAATCGGCGCAAGTTTGGCGGTGATGGTGGCCCTAACGAATTTAAGGTCGTACTCTTTCTCAACCTTTAGATTTTCCTTATTTATGGTTCGCATTGTCTGAAATTTGTCGAGATATTAGTTTAATCAAAAATTTAAATTAATCGTTTATAAATGAATTTTTTAGACCATAATGTAAATTAAACTAGTCATACTTTAGTTATTATTTCATAAAAGTGAGAATACGTATATTAAACATAAGTAAAAGCGAAAAACTTTTTAGTTTCAACAACTAGAGAAAATAATTTATAAAATAAATTTATTATTTTATTATAGATAGAACTGAAAGATGGGGAGTACATTACACGGATAAGTGGAGCAATTGGGACATGGAATTCGAATCGTGAAGTGGCTAAGCTCAAGATATATACTAATTTGCAGCCCGATGGGTACGGCCCTTATGGAGGTACACAAGCCACGAAGGATCTTTCTGAGTTTTCATCAACAATTCCATCCGGTGGTCGTGTTCTTGGCTTTTTTGGAACTTTAAATAATTACCTACAATCAATTGGAGTCTACGGAAATAAGGTTATTTGTTTCTCATTATATTATTAAAAGGATAATCGATTTACAAGTTTTAATTTTATCAAGCAATAAAATACTTTATTTAACAAATAAATGAATTAAAATTTAAATATTATGAATATTTCAAGATTTAATTTAAAAAAATTGAAATGTCAAAGAACTACACATATATAATTCCACATCAAATAAAAAGAAAGAGTATAACAAACATATAATTCAGTGGATTACTTAATTCACTTCACATGAAAACTCATCAAGATTTATATG